>NW_009202149.1:0-19227 GCF_000690835.1 Fulmarus glacialis
CAGGCGTTATGTTCGTTATTGCAAACTTGGGTTGTTAACGTGGTTGAAGTGACCGTAGAGTTGCTGAGATTAGGATTATTGTCCTGTCTTTAGTATGTTTTTCTTATGCTTTCATTGGAAGCATTGAAGTTATTACTTAAAAGTATCTTACAGGCTTTGCACTGATAGCGCTATTAAAGCAATGACTGCATTTAAGCAATTCTTGATTAAAGCAATTATTAAAAATATGTTTAACACTTGTGTTCTCAAATGTACTTTTAAAAAAACCACCTTTATTAGACTATTTTTATTATTCGAACTTTAGTAATACGGATTTTTAGTGTTAAAAACTGCTTATGTCTGGGAGAGGCAGGGGGGGTCTGGGAGAGGCAGGAGTCCGCGGGGTCACCCCATGGCACGCCGTGTCCTGGGCTGCTCCAGTGTCCCCCGACCCCAGGGAATTAAATAAATAAATTTTTAAAAAAGCAAAAATTGCATAATGTTGTTACGTAAGTCAAGGAAAATTGCCCTCACGGCTATAGTAAGCACAGGGTTATCAAGTCGCAAGTTTTATGGTCTTTTGCCCTTGCTGATGATGCGGGATGTTTTTTTGGGGGGTGAGGGTTGTGTTTGTTTAAAACAGCTAAATCTGGTATGGTTTGTGATAAGGCAGTAAGCAGTGTGCTGAAAATAATCCTCCTGGCATAGGTGAATAATCAAACAAATGCTTTCAGATGAAGCAACGCTGAAGGGAATTGATGGAAGTAATGCCCTGGTCCTGCCAGCAAAAAAAGCAAAGAAGAAAAAAGTAGCCTGTGTTGTGCAACAACAGAAGAAACCCCTAAGCAAGAAACAGAAGAAAAACCTGCAGAAAGTTTTAGAGCAGAAGGAGAAGAAAAAACAGGTACGTTGCTGCTTGCTGGTAACTCCCGCTTTGTGACTTCTGTTAAAACGATCAAGTTAACTTAGTATCAGCGTATGGAAAAGGCTGATGTTAATAAGCATCTGCAGAGGTTTCTCTTGCGCTGTGACTCTGGCAGTCCCCGATACGTGACGTGATCGCATCGCTGGTTTGAAAAACCAGAGGTGGGGTGACTGCTCTGCAGTGCCAGCGAGCGGTGTCGGGGTGAGAACTGCTCGGGGCATCTCAAGGACGTGCAGATGCTGAAGTTTAAGAGTTTATGTTACAACAGCATTGGCCATCCCTTTGCTGGGTGTTTTGGCAAAAACATGCCACCACCCGTGGGCTCTGGAGTGTAACTCTAATGGGGAAAAGCATTCCTCTGCCTCTCAGTGGATCAGGTATTGCAGGAACGCATCATTTCTGGGTCCTGGTCGCCATACTCTCTTTGACCCTGACCGAATAGATGCGTGTTGTGAAGTACATCACTAGCAGAGTAAATGACATCATATTTTAAAAGTATTCTTGCAGATTGTATGAGAAGCTTTGTCCTGCTGCAAAATGCCAAGCTTGAGGCACCCCTAACTCTGCTACTGCTGGTGCTTCTGAAATATTTATTTCCAACTCTTCTATATTTTCGGTATACAAATGCAGCTTTTCTATCTTTGTAAAAGCTTTCCAGGCAAAATTCCTGTTCAGTTTAGTGTCTGAATAACGGCTTTGACAAACGAACTCTATTTTTGGAGGTAGTTTAAAACTGCAGCTGTCTGACCTGCTGCCAGCGCTATGTCCTGCGTGAGGGAGTTGAAGGGAGGCTTCCATTGCTCCAGTCCTCACTCCAGCATTTGAGTTCAAATCCATTTTCTTTGCTGTTGTTTGAAGAGTGCAGCTGAGCTTTTCATTGCAGCGGTGAAGGGTCAAGTCCACATTTCTTCTGTTTTTGCTCTAGTGCAGGGCTGAGATCTTCATCGGGCAGGACTGACCATGTAGCAGCAGGAACGTCTTTACAACTTCACAGCAAGATTTGCCAGAGCACACCCTTTAAAACTCAAGTGCAAATCTTGAAATGAAATTATTTCCTGGTGAAAATAAGCACTGATTTTGGTTGTTTTTCCCAAATAGCGAGCTGAGTTGCTGAGCAAGCTGAATGAGGTCCAAGCTTCTGAGGCAGAAATGAAACTTCTGTACACCACTTCCAAACTGGGTATTGGGGAGCGCATGTATCAGACTAAAAGGTAAAGCATTATTTGGAAAGAACCATTCTGATTTATCGCTGTTGTTGAAAACTTGGCAACCTTCATAGCTTTTTTTGCTTGTTTTTGTTTTTTTTTTTTTTTCTTTTTACTGCATACAGGTTCTTCAGAATGGATTGATTTAAGTAATTTTCTATTTTTATCTGATAATATGGTAGTTCTTTTCTTGTTTAACTGACATCTTCTTAGAGGATGTTAGTTAAAATAACTTGGTCATCCCTTTTGTAAAGGATGAGGTGGGTGACAATTATATCTGCATACTCTTACAAATTATGCTAAACTACATAGTTGGTGGATAAACGTTTACTTTTTTGTTGTATTGGAAAACATTGACTGATGTGGTCCTTAGTTACTGGATTTATCAAGAGCTGCATTTAGCAGGAGCTGAAATAAATTAAGCTACTCTTAGACATCTTCTAAAGAAATTAATAAATATTGGTATAGAGCGTGCTTAGATATGAATCCAGCAATCAGGTCAGCCGAGGCTTTACCTAGCAGAGCTGTGAAAACCTGCAAGAGTGGAGATCCTTGGAGAACTAGTTAACCTCTCTGGGTACCCTCTTCTGGCGCTGCACTACACCCAACGTGTAGAAGTTTTTCCTGTTTGAGTAAAACCTCGGTTCAGGCTCAGGCAGTGACTTTGGATGACGTGACTTTTCTGGTTTGTGTGGAAGACGTGTCTGGCTTGAGGTCCTGGAGAATATTGAGTGAAACGTAGTTCACATGTTGATGTTTTGTTCTAGGATGATACAGGAGCCAGGGACTGCTGTACCTGAAAAGATCAAGAGCATCAGCGGTGCAAACAAGAGAAGGCACAGCTCAGACTCAGAATCGGAGCCTGAGGAAGAACCCTGTAGCTCTGAGGAGGAGAAGGAAGAGCAGAAACAAGAAATTGAAAAGTCCTCAGCCAGTGATTTGAATACTGCTGAAAAGCCAGAGGAAGGCGTGAAGGCGGCAGTGGCTAACCAGCAGCCGGCTGGTCCTAGTGCACCGGTTTGCCAGGCAGCCTCCAACAAACCGTCTTGCAAGCCTGCGGTTTTCATTCCAGTGGACAGGTCTCCTGAGATTCAGGTGAGGCTCTGTGAACAGTAAAGTGCTTATCAAGGGGTTGGAGATTACGGTATCTTCCATCAGGTTAGGTCACTGCAGACACTGTAGCGTTACCTTGTGTCTCTTGCTAATACTGCGCGCGGCAGTGTGCGCTTAGGGTCCTTGTTCTGGCAAGTTGTACCTGTACATTCATGAGCTTTAAGCCTGTCTAATCTAGCAGAAGGAAAACTAGTTTTGTTTTAGGATATAAGCATTTGTCTGTAGTTTTAAATATAGAATCTATTAGCAGTCTTTTATCGTTCTTCGCTGGAAAATCTTGTGAAGTCACTTTTAGCTCTCCATTATGCTGTATCTTAGGCAGGGCAGTTTTATTCCATTTGCTGTAGGTAGGGTGTTCTGTAGAAATGGGAAAAGCTCTGCATGTGTCTGAACAGATGAGACAGAATTGTGAAATTACTTTTTGCTTGAAGTGCTATATTACTAAACTCAAGGGACTCTGAAGTTTCACAAATTAAAGTGCAGGGCTTGCAGCTGCTTTCTGGGAAGCTGTTCTGATGACCCTAGTTCCTGGACATGCTGGTGTGATGTTCACTGGTTTAGAGCTTTTCAAGCCACAAAGCTTGCAGAATTCCTTTTTGTGGGTTTTATAATCTGAGGAAGGTAACAGTTTTCAATCCTGGGGAAAAAAAAAGGCAGAGAGAGACAAAACAGTGCAACTAAAACATGTGGTTTGTATTATTTAGGAAGCAAGACTAAAGCTTCCAATCCTTGCCGAAGAGCAAGTAATCATGGAAGCCATTAATGAGAATCCCATTGTCATCATATGTGGAGAGACGGGAAGCGGTAAAACCACACAAGTACCTCAGTTTCTTTATGAAGCTGGCTATGCCAGGTATGAGTCGTCTTTTATTTGCACCAAATGTAATTAGAGGAATTTACGCTGAGCTCGGTCACTTCTGATTTTGCTTCTTTTCTTCTGATGTGGCTGAACTGAACCTGGTCTTTTCTGTGCAGTGGTAGTGGCCATGTTGAGTGGGCTTTTAAAAAACCTGAAGGGAATAAGACTGACTTGCAAAAGTCTCTCCACGTAAGCAATCTTTTGAAACCTCTAAGGTAAAAGTTTTCTTGAAAGTCACCGTCTTGTTTTTCACAGAGGGGCTTTATTGCCTGCCCATCTCACATAGTTTAACCTCTGCTTACAGAGGTTTGTTTTTATCTTTGCAAGAAAATGTGCATATTTCTTAAGAACATCTTTGAAAATAGCTGTGGCGCTATTGGTAACATTTGTAAGCTTGGGCACGTCATAAGATGCTTCTTGCAAGCTGCATCAAGGTGCATCCAGCTTCTGTGCTGCTGCTGCCCCAGCCTGAGTTTCTTTTGAGATGCACCCCGTTGCCAGAGGGATGTCCAGGGGGACTGGAGTTCAGTGAGCTAGAATTACAGAGACAAAGTTTGGGGAAAAAATTACTGTGATACATGCATCTTCGGATCGATACACGTATAATGGAAGAGTAATCCCAAAGCTTCCTTTCTGACTTTTTCTTCTAACTATAACTAAAAGTGATACTGTGTGAGTGATGCTACTTAATTCAGAACCATTGTGCAGAAATCCTGTTGTCATCTTTCTAAGTGTTTCTCTCTTTAAAACAAGCAGCCAAACAACCCCTCCTTTTCTTTCCTTCACCCCTTTAGTTCAAACGGTAGCATTGGGATCACCGAGCCTCGGCGTGTGGCTGCAGTGTCCATGTCCCAGCGGGTCGCTAAGGAAATGAACTTGTCACACAGGTGAGGAGAAAAAAAGCTGAGACCTTACTAGAAAGATAACATTGAGATGCTCTGTGTATGTGATAGACTGAAATCGAGACTTGCACATTGTTTGTTCAGTCTTTGGCAAAGAACTGTGGGGAAAGTTACTTATGAACTCCTCTGTGGGGTTGTCTATAAAAAACATGTGCAGATTTGTTGCTATTAGTGGTTCTAAGTTACTTTTTAGAGAGAGCTTTGCGGAGATGGTGCGTGGGAAGGGGTCCTACTTTGTCTCCATATGACAAAGCGTCCCATAACAGTAAACATAACAGTTCCATAACAGTTCCCATAACAGTTCAAAGTGACATTGCTGTATATCCCAGCTTCTAGCATTTTCTGTGTGCTAGGCTCTGGAGAGCTGATGGTGTGCTTTTTGTCTTGTCTTGGCATCAAGTCTTAATTTAGTTAGGCTGAAGGCTGCCTCCTGGTCTGAATGTGAATTTTTTGTTTCTCCCAACACTTTTTCCTGTGGCTATCCTGGTATTTCCTCACAGAGTCGTTTCATATCAAATCCGATATGAAGGCAATGTTACAGATGAAACACAAATCAAGTTCATGACGGATGGTGTGCTGCTGAAAGAAGTTCAGAAGGTAAGTTGCTGTCCTCAGAATTAAAAAAAGGAAAGTATTTTGTATAGCTAGGAAGAGAGGCCAGTTGCTTTGCGTGGATTTGTTGCCAACCTTTCAGAGCAAAATCCCTTTCAGAGAGATTGTATTTCATCTCAACCCTTTATATTCCTGCCCAAGTCCTTAAACGTTAGGTTATCTTTGTGGGTAAAATGAGAGTGAGGAGGAGAGTCTCGGGAACTAGGCTGCTTCGGGTAAATAAATGCATTAAACTCTGGTCAAATACGTGGGAGAGACTACAGCCATGAGGATGGCGGGGTCAGTGTTTGTGTCGCTGTAGCTTGTCTTGACTTAAAGATGGCCTTGGGTGAGGTTTCATGTGGTGAAATCGATCTCTCTTCTCAGGACTTTCTGCTTTCAAAGTACAAAGTTATTATTATTGATGAAGCTCATGAAAGGAGTATGTATACCGATATCTTGATAGGCCTCTTGTCTCGCATCGTGCCTCTTCGTGAAAAGGTAAGAGAAGCAGTATTTCTGTATTAGATGCAGGTGTGCTGGGGAGGGGGATGTTAGATATGAAGAGGCTCTGTGTGAGGAGGGACTCTGTGATGTGGAAGTTGATGGAAATCTGATGGAAACCGTGGAATAACACTCAGATAACGTGTTTGTCTTCCCATACAATCAAAGAGCCTACAAAAAGGGGAAAAATACTACATATCGGTACCAACAGATAATTTTTCAGTCAATATCTAACTAATTTTAGACTTACAGTGCCACGAGACACATGTAAATAATTAAAATTAGCAGATTAGCTAAGAAAGCAAGATGCTTACTGGAATAAGCCGCCAACAGCAGTGCTTAAGAGGAGACATTTCGGGGCTGACATCCTGAAGTGTTTGGTCCTGATGCTGGGGACTGGTGGGCTGTAGGGCAGTGCTTGGCATCTGTTTCTGGTTTACTTACGGCTGTCAGAGAGATGGAGAGAGAATGCAGTGGTTTAGAGGCAGGTCACTGCCAGCATCGGGGTTGCCAGCGTGGGTTTTTGTGTATTTTAAGACACGTTGCATTTGAAGCTGTGTGTATCTTCTGTCACTTGACATGGTGCTTCCGTTGTCTTAGATTTTGAGTGCTTTGGTGCAGAGACTTGTCCTGCTACTAGCTCTGGGCTTGTGTGTGGCTTAACTGCCATATGCTTTTAGGCAGAGAATAACCTCTTTGTGTCCCTGCAGAAAGGGCTGCCGCTGAAGCTGATTGTCATGTCGGCTACCCTTCGCATTGAAGATTTCACCGAAAACAACAGGCTGTTTTCTGTTACACCTCCTGTTATTCAGGTATCGTTTTCCTCACTGGGATCTGCGTCAGATGTAACGGCTGAAATACATTGAGGGCTTCCTTTATAAAATGAATTAAAAAATAGGGGCACTCTAATCTTTCCAGTTGGTGCTGAAATCTTTCAGATATCAATGTAAAAATAGTTATTTTTTTAGACTATTTTTTCTTTTGGAACTTGGTATTTTTCTTTCCACTTTTATCAGGAAACTGCCCTGGCAGAATCTGATTATGTTGAAGGATGGGAAGTTACAGTTCAGGAGAACTAGAAAGCCTCAGTAAGAGTTGATGATCTGAAAGAGAGAAAAGTTTAGGATTTTAGCTTGGTTTTGTGGTGTTCAGGATAGACAACATGATGACTTCTGTGGCTCCAGTGTTTTGTAGGTTACCAAAAACAAGAGCTGAACAGAAATACAGGGTGAGCTTTTCTAGTCCTCCTGTGAAAGCTGCAATGATTGTGCTGGAGTTACAACAGCAAACAAACCCTGTGTTGTATTTCTTCTCTAGGTAGATGCAAGGCAATTCCCCGTAACGGTTCATTTTAACAAGAAAACACCCCTAGATGACTACAGTGGGGAGTGCTTCAGGAAGGTCTGTAAAATCCATCGAATGTTGCCCTCGGGTAAGGTCACTGCTGAGAACCTTTCAAATTCTTTACACTTAACATATCTGAAGTTTTCTGGGTTGTTCTGTTTTGTTGTTTTTATTTTTGTAAGTTAAACATGGGGCTGTAATGATGTATTACGTACTTTTATGTAGAAGACTTTTCTTGTGAAAATTACCCTTCAATTAAATCATAGCGTTAGCATGCTTTTTCAGGGAGTAGTAGAAGACAGATGCAGTCAAACACCCTGTTCCTCCTTGTTACTTCACAGTATATTCGACCTGTCTTTTATCAAGAACGAGATCTGAAGCTTTCCAATGTGAAATACCTCCGCTGAGATTGATTTCTTCTCTTGTAGGTGGGATTTTGGTGTTTTTAACAGGCCAGGCAGAAGTTCACTCTCTCTGTAGAAGGCTAAGGAAAGCCTTTCCCTTCCAAAAAAACAGCACTGCAGGTAATGCTATAGAATAAAGGACTATTAAACTTTGAATTTATCCCACTGAAAAGTGAGCTTGCTTTGCGCCGAAAAATAAGAGCTTTTATTTAAAAAACCGAAAAAACAAAGGTTGGGGAAAGCGCTCATTGTGGATGATTTTAACGACTGATTGTTAAGTTTGTGCTCTTTTGAGTTTGGGGAAAAGGTTTATGTGTATGATGCCTTCTAGTTCCCCAGAATCTGTTGCATTTCTTCACTTACTCTGTTGGTTGTGAATTAAAGTGGAAATGCTGCTGCTTGTTGGAGACGGTTTATTTTCAGGATAGTGGAATTTCCCAAGATGACTTTCTGAAGTCAAATTCTAATATAGCTCAGCTAATCGTTTCCTAAACCTCAAGGCATACAGTTGCTGCTGTCGATCCTCTGTATGGTTCCTAAATGGGATTAGAATGTTAAACTTGTGTGTCGTCCCTGTCCCCTCTGCCTTCAACATGACTATTTGCTTCTTTCATACTGTGACACTTTCTGAATCCCCAAAAAGACGGGAGTGGGACCAGGCTCTCCCCACTACCTTTTCCGAGAGGAAAGTGTGCTCAGCTAACAATAGTTCCACTGGCTGTTTTTGTAGGAGGAGATAAAGACAAAGAAGAATTGGTGGAAGAAATCAGAAAATTTGAGAAATCGAGGAAGCGGAAGAAAGTTATGGTAATGTGTGATGGCTAGAATTCCTCCAAGAGGCAGGAAGGAGCAGATACCTCCCTGCAAAACAGAACTCCTGCGTAGCTGTGTTTCTCATTGGGCTGGTTTAGATTTGCATGAAGCTTTGTAGCCTACATGTGTCCTCTTCAGGAGATCCAGTAATACTACCTACACTGATAACTGCTGCATTATAAGCAGCAGAGTGCTAAAATGTGTCCCTGGATATTATGGGCAGGAGATTGATTTCAGATTTGTACTGACCATTAAAACTTTAATGGAAGGAGTTCCAGACTCACTGGCTCCAGGGCTGCTCCTCATCTCGCCGTCGGTTACCCAAAGTGGGACAGATGCATCTGTGACGAAGGGTAGCATTTGGCTTCCACCCAAGTCCTACATGCACTTTGTTAGCAGGAGATCTTGATGTTATAGATATACTGTCCACCGACATTGGATCCTGGTAGCTGAAGGGGTCTGAATTAAAGAAATTTTACCCATTACCACTATCCTGCAAGTGAAGAAGCTTGGCTTGTCACAAAATTATGTTTAAAACACTTGGGTTATCCCCCCCTGATTCTCACAGTCACCAAATGCTGAACCTCAGCCTTGAAATACAAATGAAATCTCTCAATCCCTCTGTCACCTTCAGGTCAACAAATGTTTAGAGTAAGTGCTCAGCTTTGCTTTCAAAGCAGTAAAAAGTGCTGTTTGTGTCCCCCCCCTTAATGCTCTGTGGTTGTCTTTCCTGTCTTTCTCAGACACTCCCCAAAATTGATCTGGACAATTACTCTGTTGTACCAGTGGATGAAGGAGATGAAGACAGAGATGCTGAAACTGATGATGATATTGCAGGGTCTGATATCGACCTTGATTTAGGAGATGGAGACTCAGAAGAAGGTTTGGCACTTAAGAAATAAAAATTCCGTATCTCCTGTCACCTGTGAAATGTGTGACATAAGCTAGTTGTCCTTTGCTAAACTGGTGTGATAGCACATCAGACATGTGTCATGGAAAAGCTATTAAGATTGTCCAGCTTCAGCCTTGTACCAAATACTTTGCTGGTTTTAAATGAAGTGGTGTTTGTGAAGACATTGTTGGGGCTAAGCCTGGAAGTTGACTTACTGTGTATTTAAGAATATTGTTTTGTTCCTTCACAGATGAGAAATCTGATTTGTCCCTTCCACTCTATGTGCTCCCGCTCTATTCTTTACTAGCACCAGAGAAACAAGCAAAGGTAAAGGATTTATTGTCACAATGGGTAAATAATCCTTATAGATATGTGTGATCGTTGTCTAAAGTTACATGTGCTTTCTGAGTTGAAATTTCCATCTTGGACTATCCATCAGTGGGCAAACATGAATGGCCCAATGGGCAAGTTGGGATGAGATCGGAGCAGACCTTGCTTGGGCTGGGAACTCCCTAATGTGCCAGTTCAGCAAGGTGGGAGAGATGAAAAGCGACAGTCCTGCAGCGTGTTAAATTTAGTCATGGCCACGAGGCTTGTCAGGATCCCACTGTCAACAAGCAGCTCTTACAAATTCTTGCGTTCCCTTTTGGACTTTGGAGGTGGCAGCAGTATGTCTAAGTATGACTCAACACTGGTGTCAGCTCCACCTGGAGCTCCCTAGGGTGTTTCTGAGGGATTAACTGAGCTGGATAGAGACCTCCAGAGCTGGAGACAAAGAGTTAGTCTTTGGTCTCACTCTTGGGTTTCACCTGCAGTGCCATATGCATTGTCATCCCTTTGCAACCCATTCAAGTTGACTGCCTGTCTTTTTTTCCGTTGTTGGCGATGCATTTCACATGCCCATCTGTTTCTTGCAGGTATTCAGGGCTCCTCCTCCTGGCACGAGACTGTGTGTGGTAGCCACCAACGTGGCTGAAACATCGCTTACCATCCCGGGCATCAAATACGTGGTTGACTGTGGAAAGGTCAAAAAACGTTTCTATGACAAAATTACTGGGGTTTCATCTTTCAGAGTCACCTGGATATCTCAAGCTTCAGCTAACCAGCGGGCAGGTCGGGCTGGCCGGACAGAACCAGGGCACTGTTACAGGTTAGCCATCTGCTGTGGAGAGAGCTAGGAGAAACAAAAAGCCCAATGAGTGTCAGTGTGAATTTGACAGCTTCCCTCGTCCTGCTGCCCCTTTCTCAAGGACCTAATGGTGCTTGAAATGTTTTGGTTTTGTTTGCTCTTCATTCAGATAGGAGAGGTGAAGTCAAACATAACTGTCACTGGTGATGTTGGTTTGACAGTTTGGCTTCTCAGGGACCTTTCTCTTGCTGAAAACCCTTATTTTGGTGGCTAGATTAGCATGGATTCCACTCCGAGCCAAGGCAATGTTTTGTGAATAAGGCAGTATGCCCCAACCATGTAAATAATTACATGGTTATGTAAATAGTACCCACAACTGCCTTTTAAATCCCTTGCCAATTTTTCATGCATATCTTTTGAGATAAGTTTCATTTAAGTCTCTAAGCAGCCCTTCTGGTCCACTAGGTTATACTCTTCAGCAGTCTTCATGGACTTTGAGAAATTTTCTGCTCCAGAAATAACAAAGCGACCGGTAGAAGACTTGATTCTGCAGATGAAGGCATTAAATATAGAAAAGGTGAGGTGTAAATTGGCTTTGTACTACAACACTCATTAAAGTGGTTGCCCCTGGGAGCCAGAAACAAACACAAATTTGTCTTATTGTCATTGCTTGAGGCTATGCCTTGTATTAGAAATTAGGATCCTGGGACTTGATTTTGGTTCTGCAAATTGCAGAAGCTGCTATGAATTCCACCAGGCCTTAACAGACATGTTTGTTCAGGTAATAAGAGCTTTCTTATAGTCATAGTGAAAAAACCCCTGTCTAAACGGGTTATGTTTTGGAGATACTTGAGCACTTGCAGAAAGCACAATACTTAAAGGTAGAGCTTAAAGCAGCCTGCCCTAGGCAGTGGCTGGAGTCAGTGGCAGCTAAGGGTGATGCTAGTATTCCTGTTTCCTAACGTTTTTGTTCTAAGCGTTTCCTCCCATTATATGTCCTTTCCTCTCGCTCCTGGCAAATAGCCTAAATGTTTTTCTTTGGTATATGTAACCAGAGGGCAGGGTTTCACTCCCTTCCAGGACTTCTTACTGCGTTCAGACTGTTTTTCAGTGGGAGCCATGTCGATGTACTGAGAGGCGTTTTCTCTTGGTGTCCGTAGGTAATCAACTTCCCATTTCCAACACCACCTCCAACAGAAGCACTTGCAGCAGCTGAGGAGTTGCTGATAGCCCTGGGTGCCTTGAAGGAACCCCCTATGACAGGAAGGTAACGTCTGTGGTCCCCCACAAATTTCCTCTCGGCACCAGTTACCGAGGCAGTGGACACTGCTGTTCTCCTGCCTACTTTTCCATCTCAGCCCCTGCTTCTGAGGGTGTGCTTTCGTACAGAGACTGGCATCATTTTAACAGGCTCTGGTTCACCGGTGTTTGTTTTACTGTCCCTGGGTGCGTTTGGACAAGGAAACGCTGTGCTGGAGTGTGCCGTGCAGGGCACGTGGGAGCTGAGTGAGGAAGAGGAATCTTTCCCCCAGCCTTTGGGACCATCACCTAACAAAATCTGAGGAAACACTTCAAAATAATTGGGCTGCCAAAACCAGAAACACAAACTTGTTCTAATGCAGAAGTTACTTCATTACAGGACTTTTCTCTTCCTCCCCCAGGCTGAAGCAGCAGCTGGCAGCAAAGCTGAGTTGCCCTATTAGTCCCCTGGGCAGAACAATGGCCACTTTTCCTGTAGCCCCCCGCTATGCGAAGATGTTGGCATTAAGCAGGCAGCACGACTGCCTGCCGTACACCATTACCATAGTGTCTGCAATGACCGTCCGGGAGCTTTTTGAAGAGCTTGACAGGTGAGTGAGTTAGCCTGACGTCCTATTTACAGGATGCATCACCTTGTCACGGCTGATGCCTCTCTTACATTGAGGCCCCTCTGCATGTAAGCACAATACACACGCTGTTTTATGTTTCTTTTAGGCCAGCAGTAAGTGAGGAAGAGACGGCGAAACTGAAGGGGAAGAAAGCAAGGCTTTTACAGATGCAAAGGATCTGGGCTGGGCAGGGACCGATGCAAAAGCTAGGAGACCTCATGGTGATGTTAGGTATTGCAGGCAGCCATTTCCCTGAACTTCCATCCTGTTCTCCTCCCCATCACCCTCAGCTCTCAGCTTTATACAACCAAAGGCGTCCTTGTGCTATAGGACTAAGTCCAGCCGTATATTTTCTAGGCTGTTCTCTGGGCAGCCTGCCGGTGTCCCAGGCTAACGATGAGTGGGAACTGTGATATGCGTGTGTCAACCATGACAGTACTGTCCCACAGTTGGTTTAATTAGCAGAATTGATCAGCTGAGTTGTTTTCTCCACCTGACCGTTCACTTCCAGGAGCAGTGGGGGCCTGTGAATATGCCGGGTGTACCCGTAAATTCTGTGAAGAAAATGGGCTCCGATACAAAGCCATGCTGGAAATCAGGCGCTTGAGGGGGCAGCTGACAACAGCAGGTGAGTGGGTTTTGAGAAGAATTGCCATGTTTTATTCTCTTTCAGGGGGTGACAAATCAACTGGGCTGTTGGTTGCAACCTTTTTTTCCTATTGAATCTTAACTCACCTTTTTTCCCCACAGTGAACTCAGTCTGCCCTGATGCTGGCCTCTATGTTGATCCAAAGATGAAGCCCCCAACAGAAGCTCAAGCAACTTACTTGAGACAGATTGTGCTGGCAGGGCTGGGGGATCATGTTGCCCGAAGGGTTCAGGCAGAAGAGCTTCTGGATGACAAGTGGAAAAATGCCTACAAGGTAAACAGCTTGATTTGACCAAATTCCTCTTCCTTGTGTGGCAGAAAAACACTCCTGTGCAAAGGTTGGGCTTCTGGCTGGATACAGTGTTGGGGCTGCGTGTGCTGGCTTTTTACAACTTCTCTCCATTGAATTTAAGTTTCCAGTGTTGCAATTTCCCAGTCCTCACGTAGGAAGGAGCTAAAAGAGCTAAGAGCACAAAAGAGGTAAAAAGCTAAGAAGTAGCATTAGTCCATCTTGCAAAGTGCTTGATGTCTCCAGAGGAGGTGAAGCAGAAAATTACAGGGTTATTAAAAACCTCCATCACTTAAGGAAACCATATAAATGTATACCTGAGAGAGCCTGAAATTAGATGCAACCAAGAAATTGGATTGCCAGTAACTCATCGTACTCTGCCTCCATCCTCTGTGCTTTCTTAAAGACTGCTCTTCTGGACGACCCAGTGTTCATCCATCCAAGCTCAGTCCTCTTCAAACAACTCCCAGAGTTTGTGGTGTATCAAGAAATTGTTGAGACTACAAAACTGTATATGAAAGGTGAGACTGCTGCGGTCCCTACTTGTTCTGCAGGTACGGTGAGGAATTCAGAAATGCCTTAGCAGAATGTTTCCCTTGCTGCGGTGACCAAGTGCTCTCCGCACTTGGTGGTCGTGCCTCCTGAGATTTGGATCCTTATACTTTCTAGATCTGGACTAGGGGAAAAACTGGCCTGGTTTATTATTCCTCTAGCAGAATGGGCTGGAGCAAAGCTCAGCTTCTGAAATAGCTGCTGTGCACCAGCCCCCAGTAAGTCAGCAATACTTACCTATTGCTGGTCTCCAAACAGGAATGTAAATCTGTACAGTTGACTTGAAAAATGAAATACAAGTAAATCTGTGGAGATGAGATCCTGACCTTTGCTCACGGGACTGCTAGCGAGCGGCAGCTCCTGGCAACAAGCCTGCATTCGGGTGTGTGTTCTTCCTTCCTAAGGTGTGTCCGCAGTCGAACCCGAGTGGATTCCTGCCGTGTTGCCGCCGTACTGCCACTATGGGAAGCCTCTGGAAAATCCTCCTCCATCTTACTGCCCCGAAACAGGCCGAATTCGATGTCACAGGCCAAGTGTCTTTTGTAAGTGTCTTGAAAAGTGTCACTCAGTAGTTTTGTCCGAGAGCTGCTCTATGGTTACTGCGATGCTGCTCTTAACAAGACTGTCAGCAGACCCAAAAGGTCAAGCTCAGCTTGGACTGTTCATAGAGCTTAACAGCAGTAGCTCCATGGGATTCGTAGCATCTCACCGTTGGCATGGCCATTTTATGCCCGTCTGCTCCCCCTGTTAAGGAGCAAGGCTGGCTGGGTGGTGGCAGTATCCTCTCCACTTCTGTTAGCACCTATGTTGTCACATCTCCTTTAGAAATTACCCTCCTCTTCGAGCATTTAGGAGACTCGGTGTGATCTATCTTTCCAGATCGAGTTAGCTGGCAGCTCCCCGCTGTGGAAGTTGATTACCCAGAAGGTATTGATCGCTACAAATACTTCGCCAGGTTCCTACTTGAAGGAAAGGTAAGTGTGTTTCAGCTGCGTTACTTCCTTGACATTACCAGTAAGTTTTTAGCCCAGTTTCTGGAGGAGATGAGCCTTGTGGCTTCTTTCTTTGTGTGTGTGTGTCCATTCCTTGTAACTTGCTGGTAGCTGGAGGAGTTTGCTACAGTCGGTGGGGTGGGGAAGAAATCTTTAAAATAGAAAATGGCGTGAAAATCAGCATTTGGGTGAAAGAAACCCCCAAATTTAAGTCCTGTTTTTGCAAAGGAAAAGAGCTATATATAGCTCATGTCTTTGTCCATTCTGAGACACAAGAGTCATCTAGCAAGCCAGTCAGGACAAGACTGGTATGGAGACATGGATGGGAGAGAGATGGTAATAGAGGATGTGGGATGGAAATCTATAGCAGTCCAAGTTCATTGATAATTGTCTCCACAGAATAATTAATTTACCTTGTTCATTGTATACTTGTTATAACAAATCTTTCAGGTCATTGAAAAGTTGAGTCCTTATAGCCGGTGTCTGCTGTCCAGTCCTCTCATAATGCTGAAGACATGGTCCAAGTAAGTTGTTAAAAACAAACTTAAGTTTGTTGTCTCCACCGAACACTTTTAACTTCCTTTAAAAAAAAAAAAAAGTAAAAATTAAAAAAAATTCAATGCTGGGAAGGGTGTTTTAGATAGTGATCTAGGCTGTAGCTGCAGGGAGAGGAAAATGAGTTTTCTTACCAAGAAAAATTTTGTCTCAAGAGAATTGGGCTATTGTAAGGGCGGTACAGAAACACACAGCAACCCGCTGGTCACACTGACCTCTGCGGGCTGCTTCATACAAACAAATTGCTCACACATGTAAGAAACTGTCAGATGAACACTATTACTTTCCTTGCTTTTCTTTGCAGTTTGGCCAATCACACTGTCTTTATTTCTTTTCAAAAACATATTGCCAACAGACCATGTTTTTCTTGTGGTTTTGATTACATTTAAAGAAATGTGACCCTCAAAAGGAGTGTCAGCTACTGCTTCTCTTCCTATCCCCCCGATGTTCTCTCTTGTTTACCAAAATAACCTTTCTCTGAGTTTTCTGTGAGTTTTCATGGAGTTGATAGATGCAAGGATTTTGAAAGACTTTGTTAAAAGTGACTGATGTCACAAATGGTTATCCAAGGGTTCCACAATTACAAAGTATTTTCCTTTTTTAGTCAATTAAGAGTTCAGCATGGGACCTGTGGATTCCTTTTTGCTTTACTGTGTGCTATGCAGCTGCATAGCAGACAACTTCATGCTGTCAGCAACAAGAGCAACCTGCTACTTCTTTTAGCAACAAAAAGTTGTGGAACAAACTACTTCTAGTGAACTTTCTTGAGCAGATGACGTGTCTCTGTATCCAGAGGTCGTGTATTTCTACATCTATATTTAGCCTTTTAAAAATACTAAGAGTATTAATTCAGAAAGGTAAGCTGAATGCTGTAACACTTTGCTAAACTGCGCTAAAGAACATTGTTTTATTGCACCATTTTATTTTGGACCCATTTAGACTTCAGCCCAGGACAGAATCCCTCCTGCAGGCTCTAGTTGCAGAAAATTGTGATAATCGCGATGCTTTACTGGCTGCATGGAAGAAAAATCCTAAATGTAAGTCCTGCTTTCTTAATTATGAGTCATATCAGTGCAGACTTTGATGTACGTCAAGCACAGTTGGCATTTTGAATTATAATTTTAAAAACGGATGGTTTCACTTGATACGTTCCAGATATTTGCTATTTTCTTATCAGAAACAATAATGCTCTGTGTTTGGTTCTTGTGAAGAACTGGAGTTTCCTGCACTTCAGAAAGCAATATTTCTTTGTATTTTAAGGTTTTTTTTTTCTTTAGTTCTAACCACAGTTAAAATGTTTGGTTTGAGCTTTTGAAAAACTAGACTATGATGTCAGTGGATACAGGAAAAATTATTTGCCAGGTAAAAGAGATTTTTTTCAATACTAGGGTACCAGACTATGCGAGTTCTTTTATAGAAGCAGCAGCAAAGATTAAAAAAACAGAATTAAAATTCCTCCAAATGGGATTGCGGTGATGGCTTCCACCCATACTTGATACTTTTATATCTGCATGCGGATGTCCAAGCTTGAACGCTGTCGCAGTGATGGAAAGTTGATTCTTGCTCTCAGCAGGAGAGGTGCCTTCCTTCCCCAGCCTGCCTGCGAGCAGGGTGATGCCACAGGACCTCGTCCTACCCGCAGAGCCACTCCAGTCCCTGGCTCCCGTAGCCATCTAATCGCTTCTCTCTTTTGTTCCAGATTTGCTCGCAGCCTATTGTCAGTGGATCCCTGAAGCTATGCATGATGACCTAGCCAAGAAGTGGCCACCGCTAACACTGTGAAGTGCCCAGCTAGTTCTTGGGGGACTCCTTTTCTCCGAGATGTTTCAAGAGCTTGGATTTCCTTGGAAATCAGCTGACACAGATGGACTTGCTAACTGTTAGCGATACCTTTTTTGTAAGCAAATGGGGTGTTACTCTGGTTTTCTGGGAAGCCCTCTGTCTTCTCAGAAGCCCTACCAGCTGTTTCGCTGGTATTTTGTAATATTAATGTTTGGATAATTTTATCCATTGTATTTTGCAGATTTTTTTTTTTTTAAGCTTCTCTTTGGACTATATTAGTCATATGGACTATAATAAATATGTATAGTTCTTGGTTTGGATGGGAGAAATGTTTTCTATGTGGGATGCTGCAATAAGGAGAATTTCAGACCTTTGTGGACCCTTCCTCATGCGTGACTGCAGCTCCAAACACAGACTCAACCTTTTGTCCTCGTGGTGGGCTGACCCTGGCCAGCAGCTCAGCAGCACACAGCCGCTCGCTCGCTCCCTATCTCTCCGGCAGGGCAGGAAGCGCAAAAGTGAGAGAACTCGTGGGTTGAGATAAAATGAGTTTAATTAGTGAGGGGAAGAAGACAAAGAAGAAGAAAAAATGTGAATGATGCAAAGGCAATCACTCGCCACCTCCCACATGATGACCAGCTGGTATCTGAGCATGACAGATTATCCCTGTGGCCATCTCGGGTCAGCTGTCCCGGTTGTGTCCCCTCTCAGTGTCTTGTCCACCCCCCGCCTACTCATGGGGGAAGCAGAGGGGGGAAAAGAGAAAGCCTTGACGCTGTGCAAGTACTGCTCAGCAACAGCCAAAATACCCGCGTGTTATCAGCACTGTTCTAGTCACAAATCCAAAACACAGCAGCACATGTGCTGCTGTGAAGAAATCGACTCCAGCCCTGCCAGACCCAGTACAGTCCTAGTATTTCTTTTCCTGCTTCTCTAGGAGTTTGTCATGAGTTCAGAGTATCCATTAATCTTGCTTTCAATAATTTGTTTTTCAAATCTCTTCTTATACCTGGCTTGGTGCTGCAAGCGGATCTCCTGGTGCCTTTGCTCTGCCACGTGCTTTGCCAGTACTGTTCTGTATAGCCTGGTGCTCGTGAGTCACCCTGCCTTTCACGGGCTGGAGCACTTTGGGAATGCAGCAGCTTTAGGAGACGGGGCAGACTTTAACCACGATATCTGCTCATTTTGCAGCAAGAAATTTTGGTAGTCCCAGACGAAAATGTACAGCTCCAGTTTACCTTTCCTTTCATCTAATCTTTTTCCTCCTTGGTCAACCCTGCGCTCAAGGTGTGTTAATTTGCTGTTGCTTGTAACACTGCGATAGGAGAGGGTGTGGGCAGCGACCCTCCTGTCCCCACGTTCTGGAGGAGGCTGGTGCAACCCAAGCACAGCAAAGGCTGGGTGCCTGCACCCACCCCTCCCGCACACTTCAGGGGCTGCGGGCCAGGACACAAGTAAGTGTTAAAAATACCCTGTTACAGCTGTGTGTTTATAATGTAAATGCCGCAATGCCGTAGTGTTCAGTGATGACCACAGGCAGGAGGGAGCTGGGAGCTGTTGGCTGGGCTCCTTTCTCTAGCAAGAATTGCAGCAGAAGTTTGCAAACTGCTCTGTGCTTATGGGAGGGAAGAAAAAAAAAGGAAAATATACCTATTTACAAATTATAAAACTGAGATTACTGCTCCTCTGGGAAATTGGGCAAGAGAAAGTGAAACAAGCGGCTTGGCAGGACACTCGCCTTTACTTCCACGGAAGGCGGGCGCAAAACAAGTGGAGATGCCGGGGATTGAACCCGGGGCCTCATACATGCAAAGCATGCGCTCTACCACTGAGCTACATCCCCTCGCTGTTTTGCGGCTTCTGCGCGGCGCAGACAGACA
>NW_009202150.1:0-8209 GCF_000690835.1 Fulmarus glacialis
TATTAAACTGTTTTTATCTCAACCCACCAATCTTACTTTTTGTTTTCCCCCTGATTCTCTCCCCCATGCCACTGTTGGGGGGAGTGAGCAAATGGCTGTGTGGTGTTTAGCTGCCTGCTGGGTTAAACCACGACAATGTGAGAAAAGGATCTTCATTGCAAAGGCAGCAGAAGTGGAGTCTGAACGGGAAGGGTCTGCTAGTTTCTGGAGGTTTAGCACCCCTTCCATTGACAAGGTAGAGAAGGATAACTGAGATGCAGCTGGTAACAACACCTAAAACCATTCCTGGAGTGCTCCCAAGAAATTTCTAAGGTAGTCCTGGAGTGCAAGGGAGGAGAAGGCTTTCTGTTTCTGGAGTTTGCAGTGCACCTTTGAGACAACTCAGACACAAACTTCACTGCTCGTATTCTAGCACTGAAATACGCCTTGGTCCTTTGTCCTGTCTCTGTGGGTGCAGACATTTCCACAAATACCCACTCTCATCAACTGCAGCTTGCGGAAATATTTAATTTTAAAAAAACCCCAACCCTTCTTCTCCAAGCTACTTACCATAAATCCTACATAATTTTGCAGGATGAGTTCAGACATGGGCCGAAATTATCAATGGAGGAGGAAGTCCTTATTTTTCATGCAGACCCTCCACAGGCATTTTTGATTAAGTTTAAACATATGGGAAAGATTTCACTGCTAGTCTTACCTAAAACCTTGGCATGCAATCATGTCCCCAATGCAACAAACAGGAGTTGTGCTGTCAAGCTACAAGATGTCAAGATTTCATGCCAACTTTTTAGAGGTAAAATTATTTGGGGTCTATTGCTGTTAATTACACATTTTTATGCAATCTAATCAGTCTTCAAGAATGTGCATCAAGTCAGGGTCTGCTTGTTCATGCACACAAAAAAGCCGTCATTCGCATTTAACTCTGCTGTCAGAGCCACAGGCACAGGCACGGAGCCCGGGATGAGTGTAGCTTCAAGATTATTTTGATAGCTTCTCTTCTTTGTGTCCTGGGAGATAAGGCTGTTTCTCCCACAGCTGCATTTTTTCCTGAATGACTGACAACCCCTTTAGAGGAGATCAACCCCTTTTCGTGCCCTTTCACTCACTCGGAGGTTATCAGCTAAAACTGCACTCAGCATTCAATCACGTCTTTCCCCTGTGGCCGTAACTCCTGTTAACACAGTTAACCTTCTGATGGGAACATAAAATGAATCTAGGGAGGGAAAAAGAGCAGAAATACATTCCCATGTTAAGGATTAAATGGCCATAGTGCTTATAGCAGTGTTTTTTCACCTCTTTCTCTTCCACAACATTGTGTGTAAGGGGCTATTAGCGGGAAGTCGCCTGTCACAAAATTCTTCCTAGCAGTCCCAGCAGCTCTTATTTTATGGGCAATTTTTTTACTTTAAGGTTGATGGAAAGTATTATGGGACATAAAATTGGATTGCAACCAAATTAAAATTTGTATTTGTTTGTGTTTTGGTTTGCTGACCCCCCGCCCCAAATAAAATCTAAATCTGAAAGATACTGATTGACAACCAACATTTCCCTTTTTTGTGTGTGTGTGGGAATGATGGGGAGAAATAATATCGTCTTCTTTTGGGTTTCTTTTTCTATGACAGTATTTTGAAATGATAAGTGGATCCATTGTACATTCATCTTTGTTTTCATTTACTGGCTGTGTTTCTGTCCTGAGCTCGGTACAGCTCTGTGTGCTCCCCTGGCTGTGCCCTAGCACGTGTCTACTTTAAGCGTGTTTTACCCACAGTATTTTCGAGGGGTCTAAGTACACCCCCAACCCTCCTGAAGCTATGACATGAATATTCACTCAATTCTTCCCTTTTTGTCTCCCTCTCCACTCCATGGGTGGCTCGTTGATCTGAAGAGCCGGGGGAGTTGGGGTGGAGGCCAGCAATGCCCCCCAGGGCTCCGTGCACGGGCTGCAGCCCATGACCCCGCGGGTGCTGTGCAGGTCTGGTGCTGAATAAACCTCTGATCTGGCTCTGGCTCTCACTCTGGTTATCTTGAGCAAGCTAATGCTCTGCCCCATTTTCCTCTACAAAAATATCCGTGGAGGATTTTCCCTCAATTTTAAGTGCACCAAAGTCCTTGAGTGAAGAACTAGACATGTATTTGAGCTGCTGAGGTAAAGCACTTGGAGGACACCCCCTTGGGCCCACTGAGCCCCAGTGGCGAGGCTGAAGGTGGAACGGGGTTGGAAGGCACTTGTTCTCTGACCCACTGAGCCTATACCCCCTCTGCGGTCAGGAGAAGGGCTTGGAGAGGCTGGGCCTTTTAACTTTCTCAGATCTTGCTATTCGGAAGTGTTGTCCAGCAGCAGGTACTTGGCCGGTGCATGGTTTCAGTACTCCAGGAGTTTGCAGGACTCCATGGTGAAACTTGTAACTGGACAAGGGATGGAAGATAAATACCATTTTTCTAGCATAGGCACATCCCCAAGCACTGACAGTGGTTCAACTGAGGCAGCAGTTAAATGAGGTGAAGACAGTTTGCGTTTTTCTGTAAGATTACAATAATGCTGATTCAGACTCTACCCCATTTACCAGATTTGCATAAAATCACTAATTGTCCAGGTCTAGCTGCACTCTTTCTCTGCTGGTTGAGTTGGTTTTGTGCAATGCCTCTGGTGACAGGTTTTGGGAACTCTGATCATTGCAGCATCAGGTATTTAGTATGCAAGTGCCAAATTTGTCTTTTCAGCGTCCTTCACAGAAGTAGAGCTAATTGCTTAAACAGTAACTGAAGCAGGCAGGTAAAGAGAACAAGCCACATTTTAATATTTGTAATTCTTACAGGTTTTTGTACGCTGTGATGTGAGGAATAGGATTATAACGCACATTGTAAAAACAAATGGACAAATATTTTTTAGGACAGACTTTAATAATGTCCAGTCTGATTTGTATGTTGTTACATTTCCAAGTTTCTTCCTCACTTTCTTGTTACAGCCCTGTTTTCCCAAGTGGGGGGTTAGGGAATGATCCACCTGCGTGTGTACTTTCCAGTCTTGCTGCTGTAGATTTGGAAAAGTCTTGCAAGGTTAAAATTTCTGTTGAAAATCCCACAGTTAATAATGCTGGAATGTGTCCCTGGCAAAATAAAAGAAGGTCTTTGCAGCTAGAGACAAGTGCCATGTGCTGCTGCAGAAGAGCCAAGGGAGTGAATCTGCCAGTTTGCAGATGAAGCAGCTACTTGGGCACAGAAGAGATGAATGAGGAAACACAGTTGATGGGAAAAGGAAGATGCAAGGCTATCAACTGACAATAAAAGGTTGGGCTAATTTTCATTGTAGGTTTTTTTTCTCTATTTCATACCTCTTTTCTCTTTTCTTTTCAGTTCAGATGTGTTAGTTGTTGATCTCTCCTTGTCCTGAGAATTGATCGTTGCATCCATGGGAGATTGTTGGCACGAAGAAAACACTTACAGTAATTAAAGTGAGGAATGCTAATGTCAGGGTGGCTTTCAAAGGAGCTAAGAACTTCACCAGAAAACAGTTTAGTTTCACATCAAACTTCATTCCACTGGATGCAGTATCCATACCGACACAATTAAAATATGGCTTATTGTAGTGCTGTAGCAATGGAGCACAACCGTGGAGCTCTGTGGTGGAGATCACACTTAAGGTAAGGGTACGACAGAAGAACTGCACATAAAAAGGCCAAAAAAGGACGAGGCAAGGTTAAATAAGATTGCGTCCCTGGCTTACACGGGTATCCCTTGGCTCGCTTTTCACAAGAGATACCAGTTAGCCATTGCCCTTCCCCACGCAACTGCCTCCAACTCAAGAATCCTCTCACACGTCCCCGCTGCGGCCTCTTTAGAGGAGCATAAACGGCGTGCGTTTGGCGGGGCCACAGGGAGGTGGCCATGCAGAGATGCGGCGTGGGCTGGGGCAACGGTCGCGCCCAGGACACGGGCTGCAGAAGCGCTTTCTGCTGAGCCGAGCCGGCTGCGGAGATCATAACCTGCCGTGCTGGTGGGCTGAGGGCAACGTCGCTAACTCGGGTTCTCCCACTGGGGAGAGAGACATGGATATAAACAGAATGGCTGTAAAAATGTGAATTCAGGACATACTAAGCAGCTCTGATCCTCCTGAAAGACATGTGCGCTGGGGCGTTGTGTAAATCCTGAAAGGATGCAGGTCCCAGCTCATCCCGTTGTTGAAAGGGATTAAGCCTTTGTGAGCGCTGGGCGCTCGGGGATTATGGCTCAGCGTCCAGAGGGGGATGCACCCGGCGTGACTTATGGTGTTTAAGGGCTTTATGCCTTCACTCAACAATTACAGCTGTTAGGATTTCTTTTAGTTGGTTTCTGGAGATGGCAGGCTCTTAGTTTTGCCAAGTGCCGTTGACACGCAGAATATCATGGACTCTCTTTTCCTGGATCCACACACAGATGTGCTACTGAAAAACAGTATTTGAGAGACAGCACCGTGTCTTTTCTGCTAAACCAGGTCACCTTTACACAGAGCAGCTACCATGTACGTCCTCCTTCACTGCCCGAGACCCACAGCTGTCCCAGGCGTATCTGTCACCAATCTTTTCCCAGAAGAGCCTCGCTATATTTTACAGTCCACGGCACCTCGGATTACTACTTCATGTAAAAGTTCAGTGTTGCGGTCCAGCCCCTGGGAATCACAGCGTCTGAGCTGGCTCTGCAGTACCGGGGTGATGTGGTTATTAATCCTTCTGATGGGGCTGGAGCAGTCACTGTCTGGTGGAAGGGCCTGTGCATTACCACATAATACATCAAACCTCCGGTGCGGCAGCTTCTTCCAAAGAGCAGATAAATTTTCCACTGCTCTGTGTGCCTCTGTGCAGGGCTCTGCCATCCCGCGTACCGAGGATCTGCTCACCAGCATCAGGGGACTCAGCCAAGAGAGGGGCAGGTTAGGTTTGATTATTCTGAAAAATGTGTCCTGCTTCAGACAGGACATTCAGACACAACCGTGGGCTTTTGTGAAGGAGTCTTCTCACACAGTTCTTGCAGTACAGTAAAAGGGGCTTAACTGGGAAATAAACAGAAACAATTCTGTAATAGAAACTATTCCCTCTTCCTCGTCTTTTTCTGGTGGGGATGGTGGGACAATCTCTTGCACCAGTGACTGTGGGAAAGCCATACCTTCACCCCCTCTTTTTATTATTTTTTTTTCCTTGAGATGTACTCCTTTTGTTACAACTCCGGGGAATAACTGAGGCTGTACGGGTCTAGGCTGTCCACTGCTGTTTTACACTCTGCATTATCTAGTTTTGCTTATCTGAAGCTGAAGCTCAGAAAATAAAAAAGAAAACATGGGAAGATGCTATCGGCGTTGGATCTGCTGTTTCAAAACATCCGCTATTCTCCATTTTTCTGGGCTTGTGCTTCCTCCCCCTTTCCTTCCAGTAGGCACCTCTTGATTAAACAGAAGTGAAATCCATTGGTCTGCATTTCAGAAAGCAGTCTTTAAACTTCCAAACGCAGTAGACATTTTCACCTGTATATTCCGTGCACAAAAACTGGATGTGGAACAATATCAGACCAAAATTGGCAGCGTGTGCCTGGAGGTCCCTTTATAAAAATGGATCCGTTCAAAACTGTATTTCACCCTCAGTCCTAAATAACTGATTTATGTTCCAGGTGAATTTCTGCAGCAATTTACAGTTCTTCTACTTTTTCAATTATCCATTTTTCCCCTATTGAGATCTTATTAATTTTCATTTACTTCTGCAAAATCTTTTTTCCTGCTCACAGTACCATTATGCCTTCCCCATCTATTTCTTTGAAATTAAGTGCTTGGTTCTTTATCTTTTCATCATTAATTACCGATGTCTTTTTGACCTCTGCTTTGTAAGCTACCATGACATATTTCTATCTCCTATCTTTCAGACTCGGTTTAGATTTTTTTTTTTCTTTAATGACCTGCTCTGAATAGCTTTGTCCTTGTTTTTCAGTCAGTTCCCAGAATGGCCACACAGCCGAACCTTTGCCCTCTTCTCTTGTTTTTCATTTTGTCTCTATTATATCAATGGCCTAGTTAAAAATGTATTTTATAGCTCCCTGAGGCCAAGCCGCTCTCCATTTTTATAATTATGCTGATTATAATCTATATAGGCATCTCGATAACATTTTGTTAAGACTGTGGGCCAGTTAGCACCTCTCTTTTGAAGGCCAGAGGTAGTTGGGTGTGAACAGAAGTGGGTGCCACTGTGGGACTCGGGGTTTGGTTTAGGAGACGGGACTGACATGAACAGAAGCCACTGCATGAATGTTGGATTAGTGAAACGTTAGTTTAAAGTTAATGCTGAGGATTTTTTCCTGTGGAAAAATTGTGAACTTTTTTTGGCAAGCTGTTCAGTGAGACGGGTGACATTTCGGTAGTTCAGGAAGATTCAAACCTGTCCTTAGGTATCCAAATTATTTCTTGGGCTCGTAGATACACATATATATATCCAAATGATATATGGTGATACACATAGATCATTTCACCATGCCTTATAGTGGCATTTTCATTTGCTTCTTTCTTCATAATCGTTCCCGAAGTTTTTTATTTTGTAATTGAAAAAATTCAAATAGTTCATAAATTATTTTCCTGCCTTTGCCAAATCTCCCATTAGCGTCAGCGGAGTCTCATTTAGCAAGCGAGGTTAGACTCTACCATTGCCTTTAAGTATTCCTTTCTCGGGGAGTGATGGCTAGGAAGGACGGCCAGCTGGTTTCTTCAAAACCATGAGAGTGGCTGGGCCTTCTCGCTGAAATATATTTTATAGATGTGTAAAGGGAGACATGATAAATGCAGGCATTTGCTGTCATTCTGTTCTTCTAAATAAATAACTGAGTATAATGAGTCTCAGCCACAGAATGAACATAATGAACCTCCAAAAAAGATGTAGTCTGAGAGCAATATTTACCACTGAGGAAGGGATTGTTACAGAAACAAAGATTGTTTAGACATTAGTGGGTGAGATAAGAATCTATTAAAGGAATTAAAAGCGAAGATGATTCATCACACATTTCTGCTTATTTGTAAGAGACACATGAAAGGTAGGGATTTCAAAACATTTGTATTAGAAAAACATCAATAACAAAGCCCCCTGATTTAATTTTTCAGTCTCTAGGGCTTCAAAAGAAGATGTGACTTTTCCACATTTGCCTTGAAAAACACACAGCACTGGAAACAAGCAAAGGCTCGGTTTGCTTTGCTGCATTTCATTTTTAGATTGGTCACCTATACATGGTATTTACACCATTTTCTTCTGCGCAATCTAGGAACCGTTTTCGTTGTGTTGAGTCGGATTTCTGATACCTTCCAAAGGGGTGAAGTGTTTCTCCCGATGCTGCCGCCGAGGCTGCTGCGCGCGCCGAGGAAAGCCTGTCTCGCCTCCCGCTCGCCCCTCGCTCCTGCGTCCGCTCCCCTTCCCCAGTCAGCCCCCTGCTCTCCCTGCTAAGAAACCCCTCTGTAACAGAGATCGAGGGAGTCAATCACCCGGCTGTGTTTTACTTTTCCCTGTCGTTGGTATGAGACCGTTGCAATGGGTTAGTGTAAAGATTTAGGTTTGATAGGGCCACACTTTTACATGGGTACTGGAGCAAGGTCTCACAGCACAACTATGGCAGAAAATCTGTCTTAAAGTGTCTTTCATAGCACAATACAGATAATATTGATAATATAATATTGATAATATAGTAATACCGGATTTTTATGGGTATGTTTGCTACAGGGGGATAATAGAGAGCACAGGAACAAAAGCAAGAACCAGAGAAAGAAGTGAAACCAAAAGAGAACGTGGAAATAAACAAGCAAGCTGTTAGCCGGCGTTGTGACCGTGTGAGCTGTTGGAAGAAAACAGGAGTTACAGTTTAGCAAAGCCCAGTTCCTTTTGTTGTACAGCCCAAGTTTTGCCGAACAATATTCTTTTAGATGTCTCCTGTAAGTCGAGCATCTATTAAACAGCCTTTGAAAATGAACTGGCTTGTACCAGCTCCTGCTAATTTGGACGGGGGGTCAGTAAAATCCTGACGGTGGAAAGCGGCAATAATTTCCCCAGCGTGGGAGTGGTACTTCAAGGACCAACCACACTTCTAAGGCTGAGCAGCAGTAGGGAACGACCGAGCCGGGGAGGAGAGGGAAGAGCTCGATCTGGCTGTTCCCTGGGTGAGCGGTGCCCCGGGGCGCCGGAGCCGCCTGCCCCAGCGTGGCCGGCAAGGGCTG
>NW_009202151.1:0-9200 GCF_000690835.1 Fulmarus glacialis
AAAAATATATAAATAAATGTGGCATGAGGGGAAAACTAACGTGGAAAAAACTTTGATCCTGTATGGTTTAATGCCTTAAATTCAGTCCCACTTGAAAGGGAAAGGCAAGGAACATAGGCTCATACCTTCAAATTAAATATTTTTTAAAACAATCTGGGATTACACACAGCTAATTTTATTCTATGCTAATGTCTTAATTATGTACTGTTCTATATATCTATCTGTATTTTTAGGAAATTCAGCATAACAATGTGTCTGTACAGAATATGTGAGCACATGTTAAAAATTAAGTAGGCAGGACAAGCCTATACCCATGACAAATCCTGATTTTGTTGATACCTGCTTTGGACAATTATGCTCCCTGCTTCATTTCTATTTTTATCATTTTATTAAGTTGTCTAAGTTCCCTACTATGATTATTCTTAAATTGAAACATTGTTAACCTAACATATTAACATCTCTTTTATTGATGTTATTTCAAATTTATACCTCCTTGGTTTGTCTGCACTGGTCAGGATTATTTTAAAAGACTCAATGCTGATTCTCTCAGTCTAGGAATTCAGTGTACATTTAAATTACCATTAAGACTTGAAGACTTATACTTGCAACAATCTGAAGTTTACAAGCTGGTTCTCAGTTTAATAATATGTAAATTAAATTGAGTTCTGTTTAACTAATAGATAGGTTAATAATAGAAAAGCAGAGAATATTTATCCCATGTGTCCCCTCCACTTGTTTAATGAAAACTTATTTCTACCTGTGTATATTTTCTAAAGGCAAAGCGATCTTCTGTAGTTACCTAGGTCTGAGTTCCAGCTATACCCACCTGACTCATACTTCTTTGCAACAGAACTTAGAGTACCTTTATTTGTGAAAATGTTTTACCCATAGCAGGCAAACTCTCTAGTTGAGTATATTACACCTTCAGAGGAACATATTTGCATTGTCTTCTCTTTAAATAAATTCTCTTTAAATAAATTATTCACTGAGTTTGAATGAAATCACTGAAGTGTTAGTGATGAAAACCAGCGTTGAGTTTGTTCCTCCTCACAAGAGCTACCAGGCTGGCATGTGGTGTTACAAAGCTTTGTGCCACTCTCCAAAGTATGTTAATGTTGAGATGGCACCATTGTGTTCACTTGAATTTCTTCTGCAGGTAAGGCATAACCTTCTTCCTTATGTCACACCTACCCTACCCTCCAACCTTGCCTCTAATATTCAAAGATCTTTTCCAGATGACAATTGATATATATGGTCTTTATTAGTCTCCATGCATCTTTATATATGCAAATCACATAGGAAGAGCTTTGTGCATGCTTTCGTTTCAAAATGCATGAAAGTAGTATAAGTTAATTATTGTTTTACACATTTATACGTATTCAGCTTTAAAAAAAATATATTTCCATATTCCTTGACTGGGTGAATTATTTACATATTATGCATGTCTTCTGAAAAAAAGTTAGGAACACAAGGCTGGAATCAGTACTGGCCATTAAGCATATTGTGCTAATGCAATCAAAAAACATAAACAATTCTTTTTATGAATATATTATGATCATATGCCCTTCAGTTAGCTAAAAAGCAGTGTATAGTTAAGCATACGAGGTATTATCAATAACCATAAGTCAGTGGGCCTCAGTCAGGCATTAGATTCATGGTAACAATCACACTCAATTGACAGGGACAAACTGTACTAATACACAAGATAAGACTGAGTTACTTTTCTTTGAAATTTTGAATGTGAAAGAATTTCAGTGACAATCCAGAATAGTTACAGATGTGGATCATTGTGTTTTCAATAAAGAATTCAAATTCTGTGGAAAAGTAAAAAAATTAATAAATGTTTTCTTTAAATTAGAAGTAAAAGTCTCAATATCAAAGAAGTTTAATCAATATCAATATAAAAAGAATGCCAAAAGTTTAGTGATGGAGGATAGAACTGAATAAAAGTACTTTGTCAGGTGAAGAGAAGACAATGGATATCTGTGTTCTGGTCAATCAGTTCATTGAATTTGAACTTCTGGCTGTATTTCTGGCATGATAATAGCTACAGCATTTTCATATGAAGAGGTAAAATGTCAGAATTCAACTAAAAAAGCCAACTTGATTTTATTTATTGGGAAAATGTGAAGATTTCTTCATGAATCTGTTCATTGTTTTTATTTGATCACAAGTTAGTACAGATTAGCTTTCCCATTACAATCAATGCTAGTTGCTATTCTTATTCTTCGTCAAGAAGGAAACAAAACCAAACCAGCATTTTTGCTCTTCTTGTGTGTCATGTTTAAAATGAATTCATTAGCAGCTGTCAACCCCCAAGGAAGAGTGTCAACACTGATGAAGACAACATCTAAAGGTTTCATCTTACCTTCATTTATCTCTTGTCCCCAGAAGGTATGAATCCATAAAAAAAGAAACTCCAGAGTAATAACTTCTTTTGTCTTCTGTTTAAGTGTGTTTAGAAAGTAGCTGTTCAGGCATGAACGTTGGCTCCAAATGTCAATGACACCTGTTTTGTTATACAAAAAAGAACAACAAGAGAAAGAGTTACAAGGCTGAACTTTACTGTAGGCCTCTATGCTACTGTTCCTATGAAATATTGCTTCCCAACAGAAATGCTGATCTGATTTATAATGTCTACAATAAAATGTGCATTCCTTTGCTATCCAATATTGCAGAAAAATGTTCTTTTTTTAAATTTCAGCACAAAATGAGGCTAAGCAGATATCTTAGGGGAGATGGTTGTTTATGCAAGATGGTTGAAATCATGAAACAGTTACTATGGCTATAGATTACTTTCCACTGCAATTTTCAGTCATTAGCATATGCACATGATAAAACTGGAACTGCTGAAAGGCCACTGCTAGGGCCCGGCATATATTCCTGGATTTACCTAGCAGTTAGGTTTTAAGCCTTTGAACACAGAAGTGGCTTAAACTTGGACACCTGGTCCATGGATCATCAGGCAGATGCCTAAGTGTTCTAAACAGAAAATGGAGACAATTACATGCATTTAGAAGACAGTTAATGCTTTTAGAACATGTTACATTCTTTCCTCTTAGGGAAAATACCAACCTTACAGAAAATGTGCAAACATATATAGATAAGCAACTTTTGGAGGAGGATTTTTGGAAATCACTTTGTTACAGTTATATATTTAAATTTTAGTTGAGCAGAAATTCTACTCAAGTGAAATTTAGACTCTGAAGCATCTCAATAAGTCTAGAATTTAGTGTCAGATGATTGCTTGCTATTTTATAGTACTTCCATTGATTTAAAAATAATATTTAACCCAACCAGCATTCATTTGCTGGATTGAGACAAGAATTTCCCATTCATTCAGAGTTATTGCTGATGTTCTTACAGCGATTTACATTATTAAATTTCTACTTCCACTTAATAGACAGAATAGTTTCCACTAACTTCAGTAGAGAATTTAATACACTACTTATGTAAGAATTCAGCAGTTAATGGAGGATTCTACCCTTGTAGACCAAGTCAAGAGCTATATATTTAAGTGAAACCTATTTTGTATTCAACATCCATTTTAGCTGAAAACTCAGGGTTTGCTGTTATATATGCATGCTGTGTTATATAATGTATTTGTATTACATATGTATGAATAGCATTCCTTTTAAACACATTTTGACAAAATGTGGTGATATTAAAAGTCTCCCCATTTGATTTTTTGCTCAAGTGGGACATAGTGTTCCCTCTGCTGGAGCTGCCAATTTTGCCAACACCCAGTGCAGAGCACAGGAATGCAGCCTCCTCTGTCAGTGACAGTTCAAGAGAAGAATGAACACCTGAGTTCATGTGTTGAGGCCACAGAGCTTTTCAGACACACTGGTCTTATCTGAAGAAAATAGATACAATTTAGTGAAATGAGGCACTTAAAATATCGTCTTGAAAATCAGTTGAGAAACGAGGTTAGCTGAAAAATAAGGTGGAAATTAGCAAATGATTCATTGAAATATTTCATAAACTTGTTGAAGAAATAGTTTGCTTAAAAAAGATTAACTTTGTTTTAAAATATTTTCTACGAATTCAGTTTTCAAAATATTGTAAGGTAAAACTTTTTTACAAGTTCTAATTCAATGATTAGCATTTAGGTACAATGAACACTACTGCAATCAAGCTACAATTGCATGCTTAGGTATCACATTTTCCACTAAAAGCAGTAATCGTATTGTTTATTTGCTGTTTCTCTAATAATACAGCTTTGTTTTTGTTTCAGTAATTCAGGAGTAATTTTAGAAAGTAATTTTAAAATGCTACTGTTCTTTACTTCCAAAACCAAGTAATTATAGTTATGATTATATTTCCATTGAAAACACTTGCAGAACTCTTATAGCTTCAAAAGGTGGAATTTCTACATATTATACTAATGCAATATGTATTTTCTTTGTTTTCCATGTTTGAAACTAAATATGATATTAACAAGATAAAAATGGAGCTGGAAGAATCATTCAAGATCTATGACAATAAAGGTCATTGAAGAAAGGAAAGTCCTTTGCACCAACTTTATTTTATACAGCTAAAATTTGTTATACATTCATGTTTATATTCTGAAGTATTAATGAAGTTTGAGGAGAGATATTTATCAATCATAATCTAATTAGCTACACTACATTGCTAACATCACTTGGATTGTCATGGAAGGAAGTATTACTCAGTATGAATACAACTGAAAGAATGAGGCATCCTACATCCAGACACAAATTCTTCATGAAAGAAAAGGAACCCTTTATATATATGGATGTTATTTATCTGATTACGATAGAGGAAAAAAAAAAAAAAAAAAAAAAAGAAGGTTTGCAAAGGGTTACTGGCCAAGACATTCTTTGACATGGTAATTTCTACTTCTACTTAAAACAATGGCAATCTCTGTAACTGATTAGTAAGAAATACAGACAAGTGTACCTTGTTATGTAAAAGAGCCCTTCATTTGCCTGTTATAATCCTACTTATGCATCTGTATGTAATTACAAAAATGGCACTTAACTTTGAACTTTGAATCCCATGAGAAGCACTGGTTCTCCTAGGTGCCAAACAAAAATAAGGATGTCAAACATATGTTGGCACAAACACACCCTTTCTTCTTTTTGTGGATCCAAACTATCCATTTTGCTAGTGGTATCTGGAGATAAAATGCACTTTGAAGCCAAAGTTATAACACTATGGCTCCAGTTTCTTCAGCAATATGTAATTCTACCCACTCCCACCCCTTTTTTTCCTCTTAAAATCTACTGATTGCATACTTAAATTTAAATATGTCCAAAAAAATCTTATCCTACATTTTTATCAAGTTAGGCAGATGTTATCTAAATATTTATTTGATACTTTGCAAAACAGTTTAATCTTGAAGGGGGAGACAGAGGAAAATGGGAGTGCTTTTTCACTTTTATTTTGATCCTTATTTATGTTTTACTCCTTTATTTAATTCTGCAAATGTAAATCTGTCTTTCTTGTCTGTTCGTTTAAAGGTATCTCTGTCACCAGAATAGTATCATTTTCAAGTGGATTTGGAAGCCGTCCATTCTGTTTTGCTGACAATGTTGTGTGCCCAGTGTACCAGAAAAGACAGCCCCACTATTACCGAACAGATTAATCTTAATATGTCTATGGATCTTTTTATTATGCAGTACTCTCTAGAGGAAAAGAAAGATTAAATAAATCTCCTTTCTAGATAGAAGTGTAAAACTTGCACAAAAAATTGCACATTTGCAATTATCATGCCAAAACCTCCCTGTTCTTACCTTCACCCAATTTTTTCAAGAGGATTATGACTACCTTTGAAGTAGCATTTATAAGGGTGGAGTGCAAAATAGGTTAAAGTTAATGCTGCTCCAGCTTGAAAGATTTCTGTCTTTTTTATCACCTTCCCTAAGAAAATGTCCTGACATAACAGGCTTTCTTTCGGCATCATTAGCTCTTAACAGGTGGCCAGCATTCGCCACATGTTTTTAAAACATAACCTCTTTGCAGAGGTTGAGGATCACAAGAAAAGTGCTACAGAAGGCTACATTTAAAATGATACTTACAAATGAAACGTTACTCCAGGGAACATTTAGGGAAAGCCAACAGTCCTGGGCAATGGTTATTAAGATGCTTCTCTGGAAATTGAACATAAAATGCACAATCACACAGTTGATTATGATGCACACACAAAAAAATTACCTTAAAAAGGCAGTACTAGCCACAGCATTTAGTAAAGTGCAGTGATTTTGCCTCTGTACTACAATACTTAAAGTTTTAATCTGATTTTTCTCACTATCTTGCAGCATGGTACTGTACAAAATGTTTTGAGCTTTTTAAATGAATCTTACTCGGCTAAGTAGGCATTACCTTCTCTCTTGGCTCAGTATCTGTAAAAGATGACTTACTTAAAAGTTAGCTATTTATTGCATGTACTTTGTTTTATTGTTGCTTTTAATGTTTTCTGTTTTCATATATGTAGTTACTACTCACATGCTAATATTAGCACCAGTGCCTATGGCTTAAGTAGCAATTATTATTAGATGACATAATGGCTTCTATTTAAACTGACATCTTAAAAATGCATTACATCTCTATTACACTGCAGTGTAATATAGCAAGCCTTATATAGATCACCTGCTGATGCGAATAGAGAAGCTGCCTGCTTGTTTGGTTATGACTGATAGCTGCACACCATTGAAGAACAACATGGTAATTGTTTCACAGACTTGCTTAATGACATATACAGAAATCTTAGCAAATTTCATTAAACTGGCACAAGTTATGTGTGTCTCCTGGGAGAAGAGGGGGAAGAATTAATTCCAACCTTCTTTCCCCCAGGAGAGCTTAAAGAATTTTAACTTTCTTGATAACAATGGCAACATACGCAGTTTCAAGAGTTTTCCAGCTATTTTACGCAATCAGAAAAAAGCCAGGATGACAAGCTTATTGAACACCTTTTATTGCAATTTATAGGGATAATCTGGACAGTCTGATGAAGCTAACATCTATCTTATAGAAGACAAAGTATAAGGCTCTTGTATAATTAAGCATGCCTTCCCAATATATCTGAACAAATTGTTTTCTTTCTGTTACCGATGAATAAAATCCATTCATTTTTTGACTTTCAGCTGCTATGAAATATGTCTGGATGTTTCACTGGGTGAGTACACCCTCACATGGGTGTTTCAGAGACTTCCCGTGACACAGTGTGCTGGCATTACAGCATCAGGAATTGTGGGAGGGAATGCCTTTGAACTTCCTTCTCTCTTGTTTGACCTGAACACCTGCATCCTGGATGGTATCTCTCCAAGTTCGTCATGACAGTTCAATAGGAAATGGTGATCATAACAGATCCACTGAAGTCCTGCACACCAAAAGGAAATAAGGGCAGGTCTCACATGAGCAATAGCTCTTTATGCTGTGGTCTTCAAAAAAGAATAATGTAATACTGTGAGTAGAAGAACTTGTATAATTGGTGTGACTTTAACAAAGAGCAGCATACCATCTCTATTAGCTTTTTTTTTTTTTTTTTTTTGCAAATGCTGGCAATTTGCTTTAAGAATACAGCTACGTGCAACTACATTTTTTATTTTTATGTACATTATATATAACTATATACTTTTTGAATTAAGGCATATATAACTTTAAAACTATAGTCCCTTATGCTTCATCTGGGACATGCCATTAATGGTAGAATTATTTATCCTCTAGTAGGACTGATTGCAGTTTCTTGCTTTTCTGAATTTGGAAAGTGCACATAAGAGTTCTAAGACTGACAAAAGAAAATTGCACAGGTAGTTAAACTATCCCATCGAACCAGGAAGTGAGCATGAAGAGGTCAAGGAGAAAATACAGGACAGATGATAATAGCACTGACTTTCGCCCAAGGGGGCAAATATAAATTTGGATGTATGTGCTGAGTGAACTAGAGAGACAGAACATTTGTCTACCCTGGCAGTCTGAAATTTGCTAGTAAAGTAACCACATGTCTAGCCAGGGAAACTTCAAGGTGAGTGACACAGTAAATGACACCTGCCAAGATCTTCAATCATTCTCTGGAGGTTCAAAGTTCCACTGCAATGGTTTGATACTGTATTTGCTTTTGGGGACTGGGTTTCACTGATCATGAACTGCCCTTACGTGTTATAACTGCCTGATGCTTTTAGAAGACTCTAGGATTCTTTTGATTCATGAAGCAATAATTCACTGTTCAAATGTTATAAAATGATCGAATCTTTAAAACAAGATAAAAACATTTTCAGGATGTTGTCTGAGAAAGGACGTTAGACAAAGCATGAGTACTTATTTCATGATAAATGAAGAAAGAAACATACAACGTCCCTACTGTTTCTAAGGATAGGTAACTTGCACTCAATCTATTACATTTTAACATTATCAGAAGGACAAACATTGGTAAAAAACCCCAAGAAAACCAGTGTCCTTTTGAACTTGTTATTTAAAATCTCAATATTTTAAAAAAGTATATGTATTTTGCTTAAAGAAAATAAAATAGTAAAGAACAGTTGTATTTCATTTATTCTGCCCACAGTCTTCACTTATATAGAGATAAAAATGACAGAAATGCCTGAAGCTCCTCAGGTACACAGCTCTGCTTTAATTTAATCTTTAGTCCAACCTTAGCTTACTGAGAAAAGTCTTTGCAGACCTTTGTGTGCTAATTATAACCCTTCAGAAGCAGTACCATATGTCCAGGGCAGTCCAAGCACAGAAAAATACAACAGAACAGTGGATGTAAAGGTGCAGTTAGACTATATGGCTGAATTAATCCTTTGTCTTCTTGCTGCCAAATGGACAAGATTCTACTTTCCCCATTTTTCCCGTGTTTCCATGCCTCAACTATTCATATTTCTATATTCTTATCAATGTATATGGACTGCACACACAAAATTGAAATTTGCCTTAGAAATGTATATTTTAGTGTTATGGTTGCTCCTTGTATTTGATGGATTTATGATAAAATGAGTCAAAATCACTATTTCAAAGATCCAGCAAAAGGACTGCATAGCTTAAGTCCCAGGCACATTCTGAGAAGAGGTTATAAAAGGGATGTTTCTGAGAAGAGGTTATAAAAGGTGATTCCCCACACACTGGTAATCCTTCATGAGAAAGGGTTAACAATGAACTTGCAAGTTTGCATGGAAAAGTTGGTCTAAAGGAAGTTGAGGTATGAATGTACAGTAAACTACTTTGTACCCATT
>NW_009202151.1:9222-41254 GCF_000690835.1 Fulmarus glacialis
CTCCCACTGGCTAGTCAGACTCCACCAAGAAGACTGGGCTCCTACGCTGACTTAGGTACTAGGGTATGCCCCAATTGAAAACCAGATGGGATAAGCATTTAAACATTCAGATCAAGGAAGACGAATACCTCAGATGTCTAAGTAGGATAGGGAGGATTTTTCCAAACTGCTCCCCCAAATACTGCTTTCCTCAGTACCTTGCCACGAGTGTCTCCCTGTGAAAGTGATTGAATGCAATTTGTGTCAGCTGTTTTGTTTTCTTAATTAGTTTAATCACTATTCTATTGAAATCACTTAAATTTAGAATTATTTTAGAAAAACTGTTCAGCCATTGGGAAAAAAATATTTTTTAAAACATTTTCTGCTTCTGCTTCTTCCTTTACAGAGCTTAAATTCAGCTTCCCTCAGGTATCTTCCTCCCCAGTGGATGGTATTCTAAATACCTGGTTCTGAAAGTGAGAAACACCAACGGAGAGAAAAAAACCTGCTTCCTAATTTTTTTCAGTCAACTTACAGTTGAACACCAAAGCTTATAAAATAAGGATAGAATTAGAAGATATTTATTAAAGGGGTTTTTAGAATCTATTTTTATATTCAAAGCAGATTAAGACAAATGGTTCACACAATAAACATACTGAAACACAATAATTTTAAGCACATATCAAGACACACACACACACACACACACAAGCCTGATCAAAAGTAAGGGGTAAACTTAATTAGAGAAGATAACTGCAGAATCAACTATGGAACTGCATATGGATGTAAAGAGCCACTCGCTTTATGGAACGTCAAATTCTCAACTTATTTACTAACAAAGATACTTGCAGGCACAAAATTAATCATGTCTACAAGTACTTGCAGGATGGAAAACATTGGATGTTATGGTTGAAATTACCTTAAAGCTCTTCCCTATTTACGTCTTTCCGTTTTACTCTTGAGGAAATGAAAACTATGCCCCTCTTAACCTCTCTGTGATGAATTAGACAAGGTCTCAGCCAATCAACCTATGCGCTTCTGGAGTTACATCTGCGACACTTTTCTGCGACCTCCCAATCCCTATGATGCTTTGTGGGTAAGCAAACCAGCAATCTTTGGTCAGGGCATTTATCTTTTTCTTTCACGCCATGGTTATGTTATACATATGCTTACCTCATCACTGTTGATAACAGTTTTGTGACTACCTTGCAGGTATTTCTTTTTTATCTATTGTACCTTTCAGATTGTGATTTCCAAGTACTTCTCAGAGATGCACATGACTCTGCAAGCTCTCTACAAACTCTTCACTTCTTTATCCAGTTTTCCGAGATATTACGCACTTTATGCTATATCAATATATTTAACTAAGAATGCATGATTTTCATCACAAGAATTAAAAATGGCCAAAAAAAAGCTCAAACTGTAGTCTTGAAAAATACAGAGTTGGAAATTTTGCATAACTGAAATAACCAGACTTTGCAAAGTCTTTGCAAATTCTCTACAAAAAACGTGTTTTATAATAAATTCAAATGAAGTAGTCACTGAGAACCATTATTAAAAAGTCTGCTCTGCTTAACAGAATCCATCTACAGTCTCTGGCACACACTTACTGTACTACAGTAATTAAAATAGTAATGGAACACTGATTAAACTTGCAAAAATAAAAGACTACCATAACACAGAAGCTGAAGTGAAAGGATAGTCGCAAAGAGCATAAAGCTAACAGAAGTTATATTGCAATTACAAGTAGAAAATAAATTCTAAAGGAATTATCGATGTGATTTACATCTAATTACAGCAGCAGAGGTCATCTTGCCATTTGAAAAGCTGCACTGAACTGGCAAGATAAAAGGTAACACACATTTATACTACAGCAGTTAAAACAAGTAAAATGCTTTTTAAAAAGTAAAAGGTTTCATGGAGTATAATTTATGTCTTCTATTTTAGAACTTCCAAACAAGGCAGGTGTTTCCTGAAAAAATGCACAAGCTACAAGCACTAGAGGTAAAAGAATAAACATAAAAATGTAATTTGTTCAAAGCTTCATTTTTTGTAAACACTGAGAAATTACTACTAGGGTTTACAGGTTTTTTGGACATTTTATAGTCAAACATGGACTGTCAAATGTTATTTGTACATTAAATGTTTTAAGTGTTAAGAATTTGCAAAATACATCTGGAATCAATAACTACACCTCTTGGACTAAAAAGAATGGTTTTTTCTGTTATCAACAGTTAATGTATTGTTAAGCTTTGAAATTACTACTTGTTTTTACACTTTTTTTTATCATTATCTTTAGAGAATATTCCACTCAATGTGAACACCACACTTAAACATTTTATATCTTGCTGTCTGTAAGTTTGTATCAGACTACCTATGTTTCCATCCACATGCTTTCAGGCACCAAAGGAGGGAGAATATAAAAAGGCAAATTTTTGCCTTGGGACATTACACCACAGAACCATGGAACCGCAGTGTAAACTGGGGTTGAAGAACTCTGGAAGTCATTGAGTCTGAGCCCCCCAAAACAGGGCTAACAGGCCAGTGAGATCAGGTGACTCCCACCCTCATCCAGTTGAGTTTTGAATTTCTCTAAAGAGGCATGTGCCACGGCCTCTCTGCTGACTGAATCCAAGTGGACTTTTGATGTTACCTGAACTTAACACCATTAGCCTTTTCTTTCCCTGGCAACTCCCTCATCTTCTCCTATACTATGTGTTACAGCCCTCTAACCATTAACCATCTAGTGACCTTCCACTGATTCCACCAGGAAAGATAACATTTACTGCAGCAGCGTGTGAAGGCATCTCACAATCCAGCAAAACGGAAGCACAGGTATGCAGCGGGGAAAAACGATACACAGTTCTTCTACCATAGTCCCATCCGCATGGCTGCTAGGAGTACTGGAAGACAACATCACAGCATATGCAGCCTAATCTTTATATATGTATATGTATGCACACATGCACATACATATTTATTTGCATATTCCTGTGTTTTTGTTTATCAATATAGATGTAATAAACTGGGGCTTTATTTTAATCCTAAATTGCATGAGTGATCTTTCTGTGGCAAGGTATGGGAATACTGTGGTGCTTAAGAACACTTAAGGTGAAGTCACCCTTCAACTGATAAAGTTTTCCATGTGTCTTGGGTGATGCTCCTGAGCCTGAATTTTATGCCAGTGTCAAAACACTGCTGTGCCTCTGTATGACAGGTCTTTTTTTCTTCATTAAAACTGTCCACTTGTCTTCATTGTTAGCAAAGCTCAGTTTGCTGTCTGTCCTCTACAGGCATACTATACTTTAGCTTGACATATAACTAACAATAACCACAGATATATTACTTCATTCTGAGACAGGGATGTGACTATAACAGAATGAAGACAAACTCATTGTCAACCACTCATTTTTCTCTAAGTAATTTGAAGTTCACATGCCTCCTTGATTGTCTTGAGATACATGCTTTGGGACAACAACTCAAATCTGAGCAAGAGGTTTCTGCCACGCAACCCTTTAAAGAATTCAGTAAATTATTATGGAACTATTTTTCTCTTATTTTAGTCCTGTAATTCAGTTACTACTTCAGCATTGCCCCCAAAATTCATTCTCTGAGATAGCCAGCACAAGTGGTAATATCCTTCTGCAGGGAATATTCAAAAAGCTAATTATTGTAAACTTTTGGAGGACGTAAATGTGGCTCAAGTCAGAATGATAAACTGGACACATTATTATGTATGCTTGTATATGGCAGGAGAGGCCTTCTAAGGGCATAAATAATAGTAACTGTATGGCTGAAGGTAACAGTACAGACATTTAATAAGGGCACATACATGTATTGTAGGCTTGGTCCTTCCAGTAACAGTTTTTTAAGTACGGGAATTGTAAAAGTTAATTATTCCCTCTCTATTTCTTTCATTAGAAACTCCCTCTGCTCTGCAAAACTTCGTGTTTAAAAACTTACTAGTCCTTTTGCTCAGCAATACAGATGGCTACTGAGGTTATTTTGAAAACTGCTATGCCATTATTAATTAAATGGTTGTGATATCTTGTTTAAAATAAAATTGCAAATACTAATGTAGTTCCTTTATTCTTGTTCATCTTCAAGCATTGTCCTCCTCAAAGAAGGAATTCACTTTAAAATGTAAACTGTGCCAGAACTATATTGCAAGAAGGTTACTCTGGAAAACTTTATGAGGTCATGGTATAGAACTCATGGTACAAATTTGTTGTGAGTCAGTTGAAGGAGTCCCCTTAAAATCACCCTTAAATTGAACTGTTTTTACAATTTTTATTTAATTTTAATGACTTCTTTGAGGAATGCACATCTAAGTGTCCTTGAAACTATGGCTACCTATCAAATAAAGGGGGGCTATCTAAGATATTGAAAACAATTACCACACTCTACAAGCTTTGTACATCCATTTTCATGTAGTCCCTTACAGTATAATGTACCCTTTTTATCTGTTTCATGACCAATAAGGTTGCATATGTTCAAAGAAAATGTATTGGCTATTACCCTTGCCATTGCCAGAGAAGGACCAAAGACCTCTTGACAAGAGGAGCTAACAAGCATCAGGAAGCACATGCATAGTAGAGCACCTTTCTTAGACTGATATTAACTTGACATTGTTACATGAAGCCCAAAATACTCTTGTCAGTCAAAACAGTCATTTACATTTTTCAGTGAAAAACAAACACAGACATTTTCTTTTCTTTAGATTCATAAAAGAACTCAAGCAATTTATCATCATTACCTTTTAGGGTATCTGTGAGAAATAGTTCCAAAAGAAACATAAGGCACGAGTAAGTGTCCTTTGGAAAAACAGAACACAACACAGCCTCCTAATACTCTTATGGGTATTTTCTAAATCATAAATTCTGCAGTAATGCCTCCTTTCATATCTACAGCATGAATGGGGCTTTGAATCTCCAAAGACTCAGTCAAATTATTTGCATCTTATCTGAAGCATATTTGACCTTAGATAGCAGTACTCTTTAATGTACAAATCTGCATTATGCTTCTCTCTTTTGAGTATAAGCGGCCTAACTACAATGTATTGGACATTGCCCAATATGTAGCCAGAAAAGCAAAATGTAAGAAATAGGTTCTGTGCAACACTGATGAGAGAATGTATTCTTACTTTTTGTTACTCTATGTCTAATAGAGGGAATCCCCTATGATACACATAAAATACTTTAAGGTATGTTAAGCATCTAATTTTAATTACTCTGAACTTTAATTGAGTATGATAACTAATAGATGTGAACATCAAGGTATCTTAGAAGATTTAAAGAGCTTGTATTTTAAATAAACAAATAATACAAAGAATACATAAGAAACAGACATGAAAAGAAGTAACAAAACATGCCACACTACAATTAATAGTAAGACATAGGATAAAAAGTAAAGACTGCCACTGCATCATAATTTTGGTTTTACTGTTTTACCTCTTGATGTTCACTGCTTCTCAATAAATATTCACTGTTTCTCCATAAATATTCATTGTAATATATTTAATCAGTAGCTATTTTCCCACTTTAAATGTAAAAGGCTAATGTGTTTTCTTGAATTTCTTGTTTCTTGAACAAATTTTTTTTCACATGCACATACAATTCATGAAATATTCATACTGTATCTGCCACATCCATGAGAAGAACAGAATCCTGCCATATGTTTAAAATACATTATAATACAAAAGGTCATGAAAAGTTGTCAGTTTTGTAATACTGTCACTTTTTTAAATGTGTGCAGTACATTTCACCAGACATATAACATATGTGGTATACGGAAAACTAACATTGTTTCCTTATGGGTATCTCTGCACTCAACAGTCTTCAAAAAGATGACTCAAATGACTTAAATGTAATAGATTAGGATCATTTTACAGACTGGCTGGTAGCATTAGGAACTGGAGCAGACACAAATGGACTGCTTCATAAAGTGGCTGAAATTACAGCTGCTATAACTTATAATGGGACCCCAGGAATCTCAGTGAACCATTTCTTCTGTGAAGGCCAAACGATGCAAGTCATTTCATATCAAGTCTTTTTAGACGAGCACAAGGAGAAATGAGATAAGCACCAATGTGGTATGGAAGCTCAATGCCCACTGTATTTCAAAGAAAGTGCCACCCTCCAACAATAAAAGACATACTGGAGAACAGAAAACACAAATATTTTCACCGCTGTGCTAGAAGAGAGCCTAACACCTCCATGAGAACCAAGGTTCAAATACACAGCACCCTGCTGCCCGACTTCAGTCCTATGTAGGCAAGCACTTGTTTACGGAGGGCACCAGACCAGAGTCATTAAAACTCTTGACCACCATCATTTTATGGTCTCCATGGAGCACCACTGCCCTCTTCTGGGACTTACCCATTATAGGGCTGTGCAGCATTAAGGGTATAGTCTCCATATATTGACTTAATTCCATATTCTCCTTAGGAGACTATTACCTGGTAAGTGTCTTACTCCTCTTGGATTCCAGTATAAGTAACTGTCTGCTCAGAACCAGCTATTTCTTTAGTCTGGTTCTATTTTTCTATAGTTCTATTTTTCCTAAATTGCCTCATTATCTACTGCTTAATTGTGTAACTGATTCCAAATACTTCAAATTATCACTCTTGTTGCTTCTCTGAATGTTTAATTACCTTACTTGTGGCAGACTTGATTGCCCTCCCAGTTAATCATTAATTCCCTAATAAATGTACTAGTTGCTTATTTATTTTCTTCAACCCACTTTATTTTATCTTCTAATGCCGAGTCCCTGTCCTTCTCTACTTAACAACTTCCTTTACCACGTTCCCACATGTCTATTTTTTAGATTTTTTTTTTCATCAGTGTAATTCTGGGCTTTGCTTACTCCACTGGAAATATTTTGCTAGCCCTCAAACATACTTTTTCACTGGCTGAGAATCATTTGTTATGACCTCTGTAGCATTATTTAAGCATTGTTGACTCATCATTGACTTTGATGACCTTCCCAAAACCTCCCTACTCTCATTATAAAGTCCTGAGAGGTTATGTTCTTGGCAAATTCTCTTCTTGTCTCTGTTAGTTTAGGTGCTTCTATCTCTTTTCCAGGATCTAATTATCAGGTGATTTCTCAAGCCAGACTTCAAAAAAGATTTTGGTAACAAGAAAATTTGTTATACCATTTCTTTGATGAGCTGACAAAGTTTGGCCAGGTTTTTCATTTCCTTGGCATTTACAAATTGCAATAGCAAAACCTATTTGCTGTGTTTCTCACATGGATTTCAAAAACTTCAAAAAAGCACTTCAGCAAAGTTTGTAAAGGATAGAAGGTTAAAATAGTATAAAATGGAAGATTCTCACATAGCTATATAATTAATTAAGATAAAAAGCAGAGTGACTGATCAGCTTTCATATTGAATAAAAATCACAGGCGGATTTCTGTATGAATGTCTGTGCCTTTCCATGCTGTTTGCGTGTATTCAGAAACAATATGTAAAAAGAAGTGAATACTGAGATGATAAAGTTTACTGATGGTACTAAATTATTCAGGGCAGTAAAGACAAAGGTCTGTGGAGCAGAACTGCAAGAAACCCTTACTAGAGAAAGTAACTGAACATTAGAATGGCAGAAAAAATTAATTGCAGATGGATGCACTAATTCATTAGTGATACACATGAGAAAAACAATTCTGACCTTGCTAATAAAGTAATGGCCTCTTGTCCCCCAGGGACAAGATCTTAAAAGTATGATATGTATTTCTATGAAAATGTGGTCTCAGTGATCAGAGGTAGGCAAAAAATATTGAAATTATTAGGAAAGGGATAGAGAATAAAACAAACAGAAATCCTGGATATACGTCTATGCGATGCTCAAGTTCCCTTCTCCTTCTGGAAGGACAGAAAAACTAGAAAGATTAGGGAAGGTTTGATATAAGGAAGAATTAAATAGAGTAAAACACAAGAAAAAAGACAAACCCCAACATGATAGAAGTCTATAAAATCATGAGCGAAAGAGAAGAAATTCTGGAGTCACTGTTCATTGCATTAAAATGGACATAAAATGGCTTTTTACCTAAGAAAGACAATTGCTGGCTAAAGAAGTCCCTGATACAAAACTTGTTTAAAGCTGTGTGAGTATTCTGGAAAAATATTATTATATTTTTTTCCATTGTACTGTATTCTCCTCTAGTCTTCTGTGAATTAGCCATTATTGAAGATAGGTGCTGGCCTAGATGGACTTTCAATCTAACCTGATTTTACTTGTACTTACATCTTGATATGCTTCCTCATCCTAAATTATGTATAAAGTTGAAGTTTTGAATTTAAATCTCATAGGTTCATTAGTAATATATTCCAAAGGTTGGGGGGTTTGGGGGGTTTGTTTTGTTTTTTTTTTTCCCTTCCTTCCTTTTTTTCTTTTCTTTTTTCTGTTTAGATTAGTAACAGGATCCGCAGGAAAAAGCATAAAAGTTCTTTTTTTTATTCTGATATATAATTGTAATTGCAGCTTTCTGAGAAATTTAGGTAAAAAGAAATAGGCCTCTTCTATGGATTTGGGAGCATCATGGGAATGATCCTACAGTCCTCGGGAAAGAAAAGGTTCTAACCTGCTGCATGCTTTGTTACTTCCACAAACATTTATAACCTGGGACATTAAGAAAGGACATATTTGTGCTGTTTAAAATTGTAATGACTAGCAGATTCTCTAAAACCGTGATAAGAAATATGAATAATTACACAGGAACAATAATTAATTTTAATTTTCTTGTCCAAGGAAACTCAGGGAATATGTAGCCTTTTTTTGTACTTATTTACTCAGTCAACAGCTAGAAGATGTACTGTCCTATGTGACATTGCTATCCCCAGCAGTGTACTCAGCAAAGTCCACTATAATTACTTTGGTTTTCTAAGACACATACTATTTCTGATTAGTGAATCTATTTCTGAGTTGGTTTGGAGCCAACCAAGAGATCACTGCAATCTTTAAGCCTGATCCATAATGAGAGTTATGGCTCAAAATTTGCCCCTTAGATGAGTTTCCTACATTGCTCTGGGGGAAAAGCAGAACACAGATGGTGGTTCCTATCAGACCCATGGATCCCATGTCACCCAGGAAGCATTAGCTGTGCATCCAAACCAGTTCTAAACAGAAAAGCTCCAGAGAACAAAGGACCTTAAAAATGTTTTAACTTGCAGATACATTCTCTGAAGCGCCTTCTGATATTGAGATAATCAAAATCCTCCTACTCCAGTCATTCTTATATTACTTCTCTGTGAACAAACTATGTACAGAAAATGAGTGCTGACACATATTAAAAGCTAGAAGGAACCAATATGACATCAGCCAAGTTGTAAGTAACCCAAATTTTAATGCTTAAAAATTAAACATCCCTGCCCGATCATTGCAATCATTATCTGGAATTCCTTAGGGGAAATAATTTGTCGTTAGAAGGTTTTGTCAATTAAAATATATTTGTGAATCTAAACTGAAACAAGGAATAAAGCAATACTTCAATTTTGACAACATACATGAACTGAAGGAGGCTTCGAATTTAAGACCTCTTTGAACTGAATGTGCAGTTATGTCTTTTATGTCAAAATCCATTCTATCCACATAGGAGTGAAAAGATCGAAACAAACCTAGTAACACAAACGCACAAAACATATTTTCTTCCATTCCTCTAGATGATACTGTTCTGGAATTACGGCAATAATTTTATGCCGTGTCTGATACACCTGCTCCATGCTGAGAAGCTTTGAGGTAGCTGCCTTAGCTGCCTTAGGTTCCCAACAGGACCAGGGGAGACAGTCACCCCCCTCCCCATGGAGAGTTTGAATCACTAATATGCTATTTTATGACTTCACGAGGTGCTCATTTTAAGCAGGATTGAATCAGGCTGTGGTCTCCTAAATATATAGAAATATTTAACTTGCATGTAGGAGACGAGAATTATTTCACAAACTCCTGTCTCATACACCAAGTCAGGAAGTCCATTGTAATGATAATTTTAACTGTTTCCAGTGGTTGGAATCCTCAGCTAGTATAGAGTTTAACTATCCCACATATTTAAATGGATCTTTATTTTATTTAAAAGTCTGTTACTGTTTCCTTGATTTTACGCATTCAAGAAAATTAAATTGGATTTTTGAAAGTGCTTATCATCTCTGTCCATCTCAATATCTAACACTCAAAAATCACAGTAATGAAAGAATTCCTATTTTTTATTGTCCTGTTCAAGTGACTATTCTTTCCTTTCACTTGATGACTTTCCAAGCACAATACAAAGTCATCTCAAAGAGAGCGGTTATGAACAAAGATGAGAATGTGGATGAAGGACAGAAAAGTAATTTTTCACAGGTAGCTAGCTGCCTACATGTCTGCTGAATCATCAGACAACTCTGCTGAAGTTTGGAATTAATTGTCAAAGTGTGACTAAATACATGAAATTTGGGAAGAGTATCTATTTATTTACTTTGAAAAGTAAATCAATTGAATCTAATCAATGCAAATAATAATAATCTATACTGGAGACATGCCACGTATAGTAGCACTTTCAGAGTTTGGGATTTGTTTTTAGATAGTGGGAATTAAAAAAAAAAAAAAAAGCAAGCATTTTTATTGCCTTTGCACAAATCTTTGTACTGGAATGAATAGCATGGGTTCATTGGAATTACTTATGCACAAGATGACATTTTGTAAGATTGGGACTTGGCAATGAATGTTCCCAGAATTCTTTTACCTGAACTGATTTACTAAGTGATTGAAAAAAATCCTTCTCTATTACTGCCAGCCAGTGTCCTTTTGTTTGTAATGATGACTGAGGCTTCGTTGTAAGATCAAATAAGAAAGAAACATGTTACTTAATAAGAAAAGTCGAACTTTACTGAAAGCCATTGGGCAATATGCAAAAAGCACTTCCATATGGGGAAAAGATAATTTCAGATTATTATAAAGAGATTAACTTGATTTTGGCATTAAGGTTAAATTAAAATGCTAATTGTCTTTAGTATAGCAACATTTTGCTTCTCTTTATACATTTTCTTTTGGAAATTGGAAAGTCATGTACTTGGATTTATGTGATTTTATTCGTCTCTAATAATCAAAAGTTTACGTGCATTTCAGGAAATCCTCTGCCTCTCATGCTCATTATAAATAATCTAAAATATTTAGTATGTGATGTCAGTCTTTTCCCATTAATTCTACTGTATCCTTGTTCTCCTTTGGTAGATTTTATTTGTTTCCTATTGCATATAATGTTCTTATCTTTTTCCTCTAATTTTCTTATTTTAATGCCCTAACTATTCTCGCCCCCCCCCTCCCCCCTTTCCTTTTTCCTATTTATTCATCTTTCTCTTTTTATCCTTATTCATTATTTCCTCCTTGCTTACCGGGTGCCTGAAATTTCATGCCATCTACCCATAGTTCAGATCTTTCTCCTTTCTCTTTAGATTCCATCTCAGCTGCTTCTACATCTGCATTTCCTGTGTCTTTCCACAGGATCCACAATGTCCCCTTCTCCCCTTTGTTCACTCCATGTTTTCTCCTCCTCTTCCATCCTTTCATGTAAGGTATAGATGAATCTCTCTAATGTGTTCAGATAGATCTTGGTAGACAGGTGATGAATCAGTAGAAGGTCAGATGACTTTGTAATTTTCTTGCTACCAAGACCACTGTACAGTTCTGTAGGAGGTTTGTTGTCATGATCAGTGTTCTATGAGATTTTTTGTGGAATGGTCTAATCGCGTAGCACCTACATGGGTGTGTCTTCACAGGTTATGTTACCAAAACATTGTATCTTGTTGCATATGTTGTATGTTTCTTCTGGTTAAGAGCCATCCTTTTGTCACTTACAAAGCCTTCACCATTTTTTCCTTTCTTATCATACCACCTCAGTTAGTTGTGAGAAGGCCTGAGGTGAAGTAAGGAGATGGGGCCGGATGTCTCTAAGAAGAGAGAGATCATGGAGCTCATGAGCCTGAAAAGGAAAGGTGGAAGAAGCTGACAGATTAGCAGTCTTTGTCACTCTGTTGGCATATATAAAAGCACTGCAGTGCTTTTCTTCCATCCTGTCCCTTATGCTTATGAGCATTCCCTGGAAATATCTAGAAGGCTCCTGCATTGCTCTCCTTAATACTGTCCTTTGAAAATACAAATGATTCTTAAATAACATTAAATTCCCAGTGGGCTGCCAGCCCTGTTGATGGACTTTGTCTCATTGGTTTTTTGTACTTCCTTGTTTTTCCCCTCACATTTGTCATCTTTTGCTTTATGTTTCATCTGTAAGATCATGGCTTTGGATTTGCATGATGGCTAGCACATTGGGGTCCTCAACTATGACTAGCAATATTGTCTAAAATAACAAAGTTTACTACTTCTGTACCAACAGTATTTAGAAATGGCAGCAGAACTATACAAAGGGCTAAGTAGATAATAAATCTAAAACAAACTCAGTGGTTGAAAATAACAGTATCATGTAAAAACAATATATAAAAGTAGAAGGTAATAATGGGCTTTATGGAAATGCAGTTTTGCATATAGAAATAATGTAGTTATGCCACCGTTAAGATGGAAACTAGCTGGAGCTTCCTGAATGGCAGTTCAGCACATTTCTAGGCATAATGTTGTTTCAGAAAGCTCTTAGTGTTCCTCAGAATGTGTCAGTAGCTCCAGAAACACAATAAAATGGAATACACTCAGAAGTAATGCACACAGTGTGAAATTACCTTCCCAAGCTGCAAGTAGTTCTGTATATACAGAAGGTGATTACAAATGAAACATTGGTTCAGTTGTATAAGGGTACATAAAAAAAAATTGTTACTTAAAAGGCAAAATGGTCCAGAAAGCTTTACTGCCAGCATAATTTATTATAGAATTAATCTATTATGTGTTTGCACCAGGTCAGGCCACTAAAGGAAACCTGTGTCTTATCGAAATCAGATTGAGAAGTACAAATCGAGAATCCCTAATGGAGTACTAAGCACACTTCAAACAGCCAGCCATATGGACTGTGTTACAGCCTGGGGATGGTTTCTCTTGAGCCATAAACTTAGGCAACAGAGTGTGGAAGACTCTTTATTTGATATAGGGTCTTCAAAAACAGTGATGCATTTAAAAAAATAAATTCATGCTTCAGACTTCCTCTCAAAGACATCTCCTTTCTATTTCCTTCCTAAAACCTATCCTTTTAAATTAGGTCTATTTTAAAATAGGTTTTGCAGATAATGCACTAAGCTTCTGAACTCAAAGTGTTTAAAGAGGAAAGCCTCTCTAATCATAGCATGTGAGACCAGAGATACCATATTATCAGTCAATACCCACAAGAAATTCATATGGGGCCAGGTTCATTCCCTGTATGTGCACAAGTAGCACTTTGCATGTCTGATTCCATGATTAATAGGCATATGGACTGTTTTGACTTTTATCATCTAACAAAGCTTAGCCTTCATTGTAAACCAGAGAACTCATAGCAAAAAAAATCAGTTTTCTGTGAATTTGTGCGAATATAATATGTACCTGTGCTAGTAAGGCACAAGCATGCCATTCTGATAGCTGAAACAAAGTCCCTATCTCTGCCGTAGGTTTCTGTAGGAAGTTAAGCAAATCACTTTCATTTATAGATATACTGTGTCACTGAAAGATTCATATGGGGTCAGGTGGGATTTTTCAAACTACCTTGACAAGTGCAGTTCATTAGTGATTTCGTATCTGTGTTCTGCAAACTCTTTTGGAAGTCTTGTACTTAATTTGCATTTTTCCTGTGCTATGTCTAGAAATTGAAGATAATGTTTCCTTTCTTCAGCCTTTTACCTGACTATTTAGTTTATACATTTTTCAAGACAGTAATTGTCTCTAGATATGGCAAAATAGCAGATCATATTATCAAAAAATTAGTACCTTTTTTTCCCCACCACATAGAATTTTACAAAAGTAACTTTTATACATAATTTTTGGCATGTCATTGAAACTCATCTTTCAAGTTTTTATCTTTTTCTTCAAATAATACCTTTACAAGGGCTTTCCTTTTTGTACCGAGTTGGCAAAATTATTGTTGGCATAATATTGAAATTAGAAATTGTTTTTTGTATCTAGTCTGTCCTTACGTTACAAAATAAATGAAGAGGCATGTAAAATTAGAAGCTGTTCTAATGTTCAAGTTCATTGTCTGTATAGTTTAGTCCACAGTGTTTATAACACCATGATGCTTTTAGAAACGCAGCTAAAATCTGAACGTACAAATGCATAAGAAGAGAAAAATCCAAACAGAATTCGTATACTTGGGGAAAAGTGACAAAAAATTGACTTGATTTTATTTGCTACAGGTTAGTCTGCAATTGAGTGGCTGTACATGGGCTTGATCTCATTTTTTGACTCTACCTAGAAGAGGAGAATAACTATCCAATAATTTAAGAATTGTTCAGACCTTACACCGGATCAGTATATATATGTTACTGACCATTTGTATAAAACAATTGTTCAGACATAGACATGAAACAACTTACAAAAGTAACGCAGAAAACTAGAACCTACACAGCTGCTTAATGGAGACAAAAGAACATTTCTACCTACAAAGTGGAGGTACTAGTTCATAAAAACATGCTTGTGCAATAACTCCAAGTTACCTTGGAGTCTTGAGACAAAATTCAGTATGGCATTTACCAGAAGTGAGGACAACCAAGCTACACCTGACTTGTGAGAAGTTGTGCTGTGTGTGCACAAAATGTTGTTGAGGTAGTGCACTGGGCTTTCATCCACTCTCTGAGTCCCTGCCCATCAAGCAGTTTTGTCCCAGTATCTGTGCCTGCTAATGTGGGAGCTGCGGGTATGGACTCAGCACAAGCACTCTGGAGGCATGGGGTCAAACTCCAGCTGTGTCACCAAGCCATCTTGTAACCCGAAGGAAATCACTTCCACTCTTACATCTCTTCCTCTTGTGTATGCAAACAATTGGGGCAAGCTCTCTCTCATTATATTATTTGTAAAAGAGGCTTAGACAATTGTCACTGGGTACCTATAAGACAAAAAGATAATGTTCAGCTGCCGTTATATTCCAAGTCAAACTGATGGACAGTTTTATCTAAGATAAAACATTTAGACATCACAATTTTGTGCTCTGTTCATGCCTTTTAATGACTTTTAATGACTTCACGTCTAAGATGAGCTGTTGTCTTAAAAATTGCTCTCAGACATAACCCTTCCCCATTTCAGTGTCCCCTTTATGAAATTTTGAGTGTTCTCCATCTCCCTGGGAAAGCAGCCCTCATTTCGTAGGCCAGTGTTTTACAGCTGAGGCCTGAAAACAGAGAAATGGGGCAGTGCAAATAAAGATTGAATGCTGATATTATTTGTGCATTTATCAATGAGGTGAGTTCACAGGTGTTCACAGTGCAAATGAATAATAAGAGCAGGATCGATTTTAATTAGAAATTCATTGTGATAAGCTAACTTCTTGGTGAATGAATATGTTCGTTTAAAGGTTTATCAAAAAAATGTCAATCAGAAATGTTGTCTTTAATATAAATAAAAAGGACTTTAGCATTATGATACTATCACTACATCATATTGCTATCTTGCATTCAGTTTTAAGAGAAATATTAACAATATTAATTGTCACTAGTAACCAACTTTGTTTTGCACTGGCTAAGCAGATTTCTCCAGAAATTTCAATTAAAGAATATGTGCACTAGCTAAACAGTTTGCTCAGTATGGTAGGGTAGTGAAAATTATATCTGAATTATATGTACTCGATACAGGTATAACTGCTCACTCAAGATTACATAGCGCATCAATAGTGTAGGTGAGAAAAGAACCCGCTGCCACTTTGAATTCCCAGCCCAATGCCTTACTGTAGAGAAAAAGAACCAAATAGTATGTCTTAAACAGTAACAAAAACTGCAGGGATGGTCCGTGTTTAGAAGACCTCCTAGAGTAATAGCACATAATTAAAAGCATGTTACTTATAGCTGGTGCATCACATATTGCTTCTCTGTCTTATATCTGTTTTGAAAAGATAAAAAATCAGCATCTGTCAGTATAGTGATATTGCCTTCCAGTATTTTCTTGAAGACTAAATCAAAACATAATGAATAAAAAAATGTACTCACACTGTATGAAACTGTCATTAGTCTTAGCCCAGTATCTTTTAATTAATATGTTTAAGTTGATATTTAAATTAATTTTCTACTTTTCAAAATATTGGCTTTCCTAGTAAAAAAGACAGTTTTTCAGAGAAGAGCAGAACAAAGAAGAGAAAAAAGAGAAACTTCCAGTAAAATTTTCAGGTGGCAGACAAAATCAAATAATATTTTCTGCTGCTTTCTATTCTTGAATCATATTTACACATTGATCACTTAAAAAGAGGAAAGAAAAAAAAAAAGTAAATACAGTCTATTCTCGGTATGGTCAGTCTACCGTTTGAGATCAAACTCTGAACACAAATGCAGTTCTACTAATTTTTAAAAACATCATTTTAGAAGAAGATTACCTTTTACATTTATAATGTTTACTCTAATATATATGCATATATGTTTATGTATATTTTATGGTAAGAGTAATCTGTATAAAAAGGCAAGGCCAGGATATCTTATAAAGGACGGAACACGATTTTATATAATCTCTATATTGAGACAAAGTATATGCCAAACAGTTGAAAAAAGATTTATGCTGAAATAGGGACTAGACTAATAGGAACCTGCTGTGTCATTTTATTAGTTCCTTAACATCTGACCTTCATCAAAGACGCTATCATCACAGGCTATCATAGACTCAGTGGACCATGTTCAGTGGTTGTGTAAGGAGTCAAAAGTTATGCTGACACTGCAGATGGACATCTATGGTTCAAAGTTTTAAAACAAGCAAGTTGCCCATTTTCATGAGGTGCTGAACACAAATCCCTGCTATTGATTGCAGAGAGGATTTGACTACAGAGTCTTAGCTTAGACCATCTACAAACAAATGAGATAGACTAAGTTTCACTGGGAGACTATCTCTGAACATTGTCCATCTACGAAATTGTCTCACTCTTTTGTGCTTTTAACTTTTCTGGTGACTTTGATTTGATTTTAAAACTTATGTGTCACTTCTGTTACTGTAACAGTGAGAAATTGCTGACAAATTTCTTCTATGTGATTAGTTTGAACTCAGATATAATCCATTACAAAGTTAAAATTCCATTCTGGCATAATGAGAAGGCAAGAAGTGGCATATCTATAGCATCATAATGCATTTAAACTCAGTGCAGCGTTAGTAAATTGAAGCATATAGAGATCATAGAACTATTAACCCTGTGTTTATGGATTTTGATTCTATTCTCTAAATTGTTGCCACAACGATGCCGAAGCTTTTGGAATATACCAAATCAAAACAGGGATTGCAGATTTGTCCTTTCCAAGACATATATTTTGAGAAGGTATTTTATCAGGTTATCTACAGTGGGCATTACTATGCTAATGAAATGGATAATGTTAACACAAATGTGACTAGGCTAACAGTGTTAAGATATTGAAAATGTCCAGAGTACAGCAGGTATTTTTCTAGAAAGTTTAACTCTCCCAGGATAAGCTGTGTGCACCCCTCCACTTTGCTATGAAAATGCTTATTTGCTTTGTCCTTTTTTGCTACTTTGCACCCTACAGATTAAAGGATATAGATATTCTCTGTATTTTACCTGTCTTGTTAAACACTTTTTTTAAACCTGGTTATTAAAATAGGCATAAATTTGTTGATTAATGTATGTTTGAAAGTCTTACAAACTCAATAAACTCACATCCTTACAGGATGGGTCTTCCTAGAGAAAACTGTCCTTTTAAGTAGGAGCATTAAACTTTACTTTTGGAAGACAAAGCCCTAAGTAGGATGATGGGTTTACTTTCCTCCCTCCCTTTCCCCTAGTCAGCCAGGCAATGTATTTTCCAAAGACACCAGTGCCTCAGGAATGTTATGTTATTTCATTTCAGTGGGGATCAGGGGTTTCTACCTTTATTTATGGTTGTCATTTTTATGCTTTAAACCTCACAAACTTTCTCTGACTATGGAGTCATTCATATATCCTGAAAGAATTTCAGATAATTTACTGTTGCTGGACAGAGTTTTCCTCACAATGTCGTTAAGAATTACATGCTCTATTCCTCTTTTATTGCTTATGGGCCAAATCCTGCCCTCATTTACACCACTGCAATAATAAATAACCTCCTTTGAGAGCATTAATGTGTGCTTTTTATTTGATTGAGGAGAAAGAAGAAGTTACTCAACAGCAGTCTAAAAAGTCTTCAAAGGTTACTGCTCTGCTAACCTGTGAGTGCAGAACGACCAATGGTGTTAACAAAAAGAAGAAAAAATGTCTATTGAGTGAGTACTAAGAGAAACAATGGTTCACATTCAATTTAGCATTTCTTTAATGCTGTCTGTCTTTCAGTTCTGGAGAAAAAAATAATATTGGAGAATACAAAGTAATTTAGACAGGTTAACAGTACCAGCAGCTTCAACTGCCTCTGTGATTTTGCACCCTAACACATAACACTTCGATGAAGGCCATTAACGTACATCATCACTCCTCCCTAAACAGTCTGCAGATGATGACAACCTCAAAACCTTATCTCTCAAAAAGACAGGTCAGAGCTATGGGCTGCAGGGCAGGTGTGAGGGTCTTCTCTTCCCCCAACCCGTGGGGGTGGGCGCACACTGCCATCGTCACTCTGCCACCATCAGCCCAGCTGCATCCAGGCCAAGGGACCTCTGAGCAGCAGCTCCTGCGTGTCTTTGCAGGGAAGCAAGCAGGGGAGGCAGGGGTGCACATGGATAGTGTGAAGTCTTGGATTTGAGGAGCTCAGAAGTGCTTCCAGAGCCTCTCTCACAGATGGAAATTAAGTCGTGTCCCTATGAGAGAGTGAAAAGGCACTCTGACTTAATAAAGGAGGAAAATGAATGGAAATGGGGAGGAAAGAAAGTATCCTTGAAAGCAGAAGGGATTTGAGTGTGACATATAGTTCAAAATGGAAAGGGAATTGAGGGGAAATGATACAAAGAGTCTCTGATTTATGCTGAAGTGAACTGAAGCTACAGTTCTAGAATAGGTGACACCTTAATAGAAAAATTGGTTTGTGGACCATAAGGCTGTGTTCCCTCCCAGTCATAGCTACATGAATCAATTCCCTGTCCCGTTCATCATCCTGCAGTATTTCAGTGGCAATGACAGCTGTAGTTCATCCTGAAAAGTAATATTGCAGGAGCTTCTGCTTTATTTTTACATAAAATGTGATTTAACAGGTGGGAAGAGTAAGAAAATTACTGATCTCTATGCAATCTTCATTGTAAAATATAACTTTGATGGCCAGAGAAATCCTCATTTCAGTTCCCAACCAAGTAAAAGTCACTTTCACGGCAAGTTACTTAAACACTCTGGCTCAGCCGGTATAAGTAGTTATAAGCCTTATTGACAGGTCGGGATCCCTTATCCCATGGGTCACAGATGTGATTAATCCTTAAGCAAATTTCTTTTGCACAGCTCTTTTGACTTTTAAAGCACTAAGTATGCAGAAAGTAGTAATAATAATTTTATAATGCCTTATTTGAAAGAAAAGAATGTATAGAAAAGGTCTCCAAATATAACTAGCAACTAGAAGTTATTAATGCACAAGTATTTCTTATCAAATATGAGGACAAGCTGGACAGAGCTTGAGGACAAGTCACTTCATGGTCTAAGAAATAAGTGGAACTATGGCAGATGAACAACTATGGGAAACAAGCTGCCAACCTAAGTATTTTGACAACATTTGGGGCACATCTACTTGGGAAATATGATGCATAAATACTTTATAAAAGCACATGTTGAAATAAAAAAACCTGTTTCTAAGTGAGTTGTCTTTCACAAATGCTTTCACTAATCAGGAAAATATATAGGTTTTGAATTAAAAATTATGACCATCAATACTTAAAAAAGAAAAAAACAATATTTTCACGTTAGCCCTTTGAATCTAATGCACCAAAGAACAGGTTTGCATGCAGAGTGAATATGAAATAAAGCATCTGGGTAACATTCCTTCATAGCGCCAGCCTCTACTCAAACATAATCCTTTAAAAACTTTAGCTCACTGTCTTGGGGTTTAAAAACATTCACTACACTTTTATTCAAGGCTGTGCTAGAGGCTTAAAACAGAGTTGGGATATTCTCCCCCCCCCCCCAAAAAAAAAAAGAATTAGAAAGAGGAAATAAGCTATTATTCACTTATTTTTCATTATTGTAAATAATTGAATACATTTCATCTGGAATTCAAATCAGTTTGTGTAAAAAACAAGTCATTTTATTCTAAAAAAAAGCTACTATTTTGATTCCACTGTGAAGACTGTATATGGGACAAGTTGCCCAGAAGGTCTGTGGAATCTCCACCTTTGGAGATACTCAGAACTCAACTGGCTGAGGTCCAGAGTGACTTGATTAATTGGGATTCTAGTCCTGGTTTGAGTAGGGTCTTGGACTAGATGACCTTCAGCCTAAGTTAGTCTGTTGTATAACCATCCTTTCTACTACAAGAAGGAACAGAATTTGACACGGAAAAAACTCTTTATCTAAATAAAAGAGCACCTACAGACTGAATTTACAAAAATCTGTGTGACCTAGAGGCATATACCTTTTACTTTATGAATTTGGTATGTGAATGAGATATATATATCTATAGATCTTTGTGATGTAAATTGGAATGACGCTAGATACAAAACTGGGTTCCTGGGTAATCTCATCATGAAGAAAGGAACGTATTTTTTAGGAGCTGTTTCAGACTGTAGGATGAACTCATACAGGAGATGAGTTTATCAGTTCAGCACCATCTCTACTTTCCCTCTCCTGCCTGCATATACACACTTTTCACTCTGGTGGGTAAAATAATTTCCCAAATCTGCTTTCAATAATATAAATATATAACACAATATATAGATAAAAAAAAATATATACTGAATTGTTAAGCTTCTCCAGGAAGAGTCTGAAAATACATCTCATCATGTAGATAGCTTTTAATGCGTTTACTCTTGAAAGGACTTTGGTTAGATATGGTGAATTATGAATGCACTCATATATGCAAAGAGAAGAGCAATCAGAGAGATAAGAGAGCTGGATGCCACCCTCTACAATTCTGTCTTTCCTTCTGCCACAGAGATGTGTGTAAGTAAATGCTTCACCTCAAATTTACAGCTGGTGCTCACTAACACCGTATTCTCCATTTGCTGAAAGACCCTTTTAAAACCAGGGAGTAGGATTTGGAGAAATGCTAAGCTTCAAAATTGCAATGTAAATTGAGGAGGTTTGATTTTTTTAATTCCTGACTGTCATATATTTGGAAAAATTGGGCCATGTATGTTTCAAATTGTTCATTTTATGTTAGCAAATTTGTTTGACCTTTAATCTCTCCATCCTCGCTCTTCTGACCTAAAACATATGGAAAATATCATTCTTGTAGCTCAAAGATTCTCAAAGAAAATTAATATTTGTGAAGCATTCAAAAATTACAGAAATAAGTATCATACATGAATCCCTGGAAAAAGGTGTGTGCTTTCTGTAGTGAGAAGTGAAGATAATGAAGAAGAAAGAATTATGCTATAGCTTTTAATTAAAGAGCACTGCTCAGAGTTGTATGGAAAAATAGTATGCATTCATGCAATTAAAGACTGTAACAATGCATATGCAAAAAGGGAACCAAATCAAAGTTGTACAGACATCCTATTATGCTTTCCAACTGCTTGACTTTACACAGTATTCTTTTAATAAAGTTTCTGTGTGCACAGTCAGAAGAGAAAATATCAACATCCCAAAACTGAAAAGTAGTATAACGCACTAGCAATAAAGCCCATCTGATGATTATGTCAGTATAGCAGGTCTGTGAAAATACAGACTACTTCTGCAATAAGTTGAAAACTATACTCCAATATCCCTTCTTTAGAAGATCTGAACAGCGAAAGGAATTATTGCTGAGTTAAAACTTTGTAAAAAGAAAGGAGAATGACTCAAATATGATCTCATTAATGCTCTGGTTTGATTAGTAACTTAATTAACTTTCTTTGAATATCAATGACAACTAAATATCCAAGCCATACAGTAATGAGAGGCATAATTAAATATTTACAAACTAAAGTGGAGTAACTAAAATGCCGACACCTCATTCCTATTCCTAGGATTTCAACAAGAAAAGAAAATGACAAGAGTGGTTTCTTGTGACAAGGAAAGAAGAGTTAACGCTCCAAAAATAACATGTTCTGATCCAATTTCAAGGTTTAGAATTTTCTTCTCCCGCAATACCCTAAATGTATTTGATAGATGGCAACTGCGGGGATGTACACTGCCATCAAAAACCTGATCAAGGCTTTAAAAACTTGATATTTATACGACACATAATCGATGCAAATTACATAAAAGCATGCCAGAACACAAAGAGAAAATAATTCTTTTCATGAACTTTCTTTTTATGTCTTATTTACTGGACTGAATCACTGAAAAATACATCACTTTCTAACTTTTCACACTGTTGTGTAAATGCCGATGCTTTGATAGGACAGAATCAATAAATTGATACCTGTCCTGTAGTGACAGGACAAGGAACAACGGTTTTAAACTGAAAGAGGATACAATTAGACTGGATATAAGGAAGAAATTTTTTACAGTGAGGGTGATGAGACACTGGGACAGGTTGCCAAAAGAAGCTGTGGGTGCCCCAGTAGAAGTGTTCAAGATCAGGTTGGACGGGGATTTGAACAACCTGATCTAGTGAAAGATGTCTCTGCCCATGGCAGAGAAGTTGGACTAGATGATCTTTGAAGGTCCCTTCCATCCCAAACCACTCTATGATTCTATGATTCTGTGATTCTATGAATCCCTGATTCTATGATTTTATGAAGTTGACATATTTAAAACAGATTATATAATGCAAAATAGTAAGCTACACAACATAAAATTTAAGTTAGACCACTCACTAGCAATGACAATGTAGATTCATTATATTCTTTTTTTTGAGCTTCTTTTGTTGATGTGAAAGTACCTGAGTGCAACCTTGAAACATAAGGATTTTGAGGATTAATGAGGAAAAGAATCTATGGTTCTCCAGATGCCACAGCTTGTGCTTAGAAGACTTTATCAATTCCTGAAAACCAGGCTTTTATTATAGCTGCTTCTGTACCTCTACACACTCATCTAACACAAGAGTAATACAGGTTTCAGGAGTTCATTGATGTTGTTTTTCTGCACATGTAACATGATCTTTGGTAAGGTTAGCCATCAAGCTCACAAGACTGTACAGTATTTTATGGTTGATCCCCAGCTTGTGTCCTCTGTCTTTGTGTATAACCCATGAGAACTGTGTAGCAATCTGCTTCTGAAAAGCACCAAAGTCCTAGTCCTAGTACTATCCCTAGGCTTTTTATATCTTTAGAAAGTAGAAGAGAGTTACTAGTCGTCTCTCTCTTCAAGATTTTCTGTAACAAGTTTCCAGGGACCTATAGCTTGTGGCTTTTCATTTCAAATATCATCACTGTTTAAAGAGAATTGATAAATAAAAGCGGTACTTTCAATCAGATTAACAACAATAGAAAAGGCCTGTTATTTTGAAGGTAGTTCTGCAAAGACAGTTCAGCTGTGCAAGAATACAGTTTTTAAATAGAAATAAAGTAAGAACAGTAAAAGTATAAAAAGTGAGGTGAGAAGGCAAAGGTTTTGTTCTTATTCCATTTTTTTGGATCCTATGAAATATGATTTATGACAGCCTGTAATGTGTTTCATCTCAGGAAAAAAAAAAAAAATCATTTATTTTAATAGAAAAGGATTTATCCAGTCAAAAAGTCTGCCTACACCAGCTCCCACAAAAACTTTTGATTACAATGTACTGCTTTACCATTAATGCATACCATATAATACATTGCATGAAAATGCCAGATTTCATCCTCTGACTTTCATTTAAAAAACCACAAATGTTGAGACTCAAAATGTGCATAAGATTTGAGGATTCAGTTCTGAGCGACAGATACAAGTCAGGAGGAAGTCTGACTTACACTGGTCGATCTTCTAACAGAAACATGTTAAAACTGAAGGATACAACAAGGTGAGAAACATGAGTCCATCTGAACAACCCATCAGTTCCAAAGAACACAGTCCTATTCATCTTCATTATTAAGCTGTTGTCTAATTGCTACTTGACCACTGCCAGTAAAGTATTAACCAGAAGAGTGGAAGCGTAATTTTTCCAAATAAGTTAAATGTCTAGTCACATAATGTCTGAATTGAGTATTTAATGACTTAAGAAGCCTCAGTTTCCTAAACATTCAAGTTTCAGAAATGCTGAACTTCATTGTCGAAAGGAAGTGCTGAATGTTGACCACCATTGAACATTAGAAAGGTTTTTGATTTCCCAACGTTGAAAAGATTCTTCTAAAAGTGGAATATCTAGATTGCCACATACCTGAAAATAGGATTAGACTATCACATACACATTTTGAACATATTTTTGTTGTATAAAAGAGGCAGAACTCAAACTTCATCAAACTGCAGAACAATGTATCCTATGTGATGAAAGTGTGTCATGGTTTAACCCCAGCAACTCAACCCCACCTAGCTGCTCACTCACTCCCCGGTGGTGGGATGGGGGAGAGAATCAGAAGGGTAAAAGTGAGAAAACTCATGGGTTGAGATAAAGACAGTTTAATAAGTAAAGCAAAAGCCGCGCATGCAAGCAAAACAGAACAAGGAATTCATTCACTGCTTCCCATCGGCAGGCACGGGTTCAGCCATCTCCAGGAAAGCAAGGCTCCATCACGCGTAACGGTTACTTGGGAAGACAAACGCCATCACTCTGAACGTTCCCGCCTTCCTTCTTCTTCCCCCAGCTTTATATGCTGAGCATGACGTCATATGGTATGGAATATCCCTTTGGTCAGTTGGGATCAGCTGTCCCAGCTGTGTCCCCTCCCAGGTTCTTGTGCCCCCCCAGCCTACTCACTGGTGGGGTGGGGTGAGAAGCAGAAAAGGCCTTGACTCTGTGTGAGCACTGCTCAGCAGTAACGAAAACATCCCAAAAGCAGCACAAAGTGCTATTGGAAATCTTCCAAGTGAGAAAGGAAATATTTTATAACAAAGGGTAACATTTTCAAAAGTGATCTTGAAGCTTGAATCAAGTAAATCACTTCAAGGACTTCTAGGCATCTAAGTGTTTGGTAGCTTTTGAAATTGTGTTTCAGGCTCTTGAGTCAGGGAAGGTCAGATTTATAAACACCAGTAGAGGTTCTGTTCATATATGTTTAAACACTCACGATACAAACAACTGTCATCCCAGTTTCCCTTAAAATCAGAGGAGAAATGCAAAGGTGATGTTATGATACCACTTACCTCCTCATGGTATCGACATCAAAATAGATCAGATGAATTCCACCTCCTGGATATCTGTTTGCCTTCATTGACTATATAGAAGCCAATGTATGCATCAAACTAAATGATCTGAAACCTGTTCTAGATTACTAAAGGTGAAAACAAGGTTCTTAGAGGCATTTACAAAAGAAGCTGAGTACCAAATTCCCATTCACATCCCTTACATGAAAAAAACCCCGAAGTACTAGTTGACTAGACAAATCAACTTGTCCAGGCCTGAAATCAGTAGAAGTTTAGTCACTCAGTAGCTTTCCAAAAGCTTACTGAACTTTTGAAGTCTAAAAATGTAGCCTTTCTCCTGTGTATTCCCTTAGGTACATTTGAGAATATTATACTTTCGTGCTTGGCTTTAAACTTTCTAAACTCTTCTTAGTATAATAAGGAATATTCATATATCTTCTTCAATATGTTTTAGTCATCATGATAGGAGCCAATTTACTCAAATTTTGCATGTTTTAAGCACATAAATTTTGAGTGAGTTACTCACTGCAATGCCTAAATTCCTTTAGTCAAGAAAAAGCATAAAGTATTTTTGAAAGCCTTTAGAGCTACATCATGTTCACCTAATTTATTGACCTAAACTGAGATAGGCAATTCTATGAAAACATTCAAATACCATTGCTTTCTAGCATTTACTTTACAAAGAACGGCGGTACATACTAAAAAAAGAGCTGTTCATTTGGTACCTAAAATGCAGGTGAAATTTAGTCTCAGAGGGACTGCATCAGGCCTAGAAAATTTTGTTTTTCTTCTACTCAAATTCATTAAAAGCACATTTACAGAGACATTAAAGACAATGCATTGAAATAGAATATGCTTTTAGGATAACAAAAAGTGTCTCAGCAAAGTGCATCCTAACACCAAGGATGTGGGAAAAAAATACCAATTAATTAAATGGGAAGAGAAATTGGACAAGACTAAGCATTTGTGAAAATTCCATCTTGGAATTTAAGGTGTTTGATTTTCTGTTTCATTTGACTTCCATATTTGACTAGGACCTTTTGAAGGTAGAGTTTGAAAAAATATTTTGAAGTTCTCAGATGAAAAGAGCTGCATGAATCAAGACCATTGTTGTATCAACGGTGATGTCAAGTAGCTATACACCAGCTAACTGTCATTGCCAGGCAATTTAGTATTTATCAAGGCAGCTGAATGATCCTGGGATCTTTCAACTCCTCTGTCTTATTCAGTAAAAAAGCCCTGTATGTCAAAGGAAAAACAAATAGCACTTTGACTTGAGGAAGCACGCCTTTCACCATAGCATTAAATTCCAGCATATCTTTAAAGGTAATAGAAAAAAAAAAAAAAAATTGATGGAGAATTCTTTAAAAATAATACTCCCAACAGAAGTTTTGTAATAAATGCCTTCCCTTTCAGAATTAAAAGGGACATATTCAACTCTTTGTTGGAACCAGTGCATCACAGCAGGAATAGCACATGGTAATGGAGCCGCAATGATATTCTTCTGCACATATGGAACCAGCAAATTAGGCCAACTTTTTTAATTGTAAAAAATTATTGAATCCTTTCCATTTCAATCTAATAGTCATTTTCCCTAACAGCAAGCATTAATGACTTCCCTGACTAATGAAAATTAATTGCTAGCCCGCCTTGACAATTACATTGTGATCGATCAAGTTTAAAGGAGCTGCAAGGGTCATTTGCTGTAATTTTAATGCAATCCATTAAATCTGCAGCAGATGATAACCTTTAACTTAGTTCCATATTAGGGAATACTAATGGCAACTCTGGATGTCACTGTTTATGCAAGAGGAGATACATCATATTGTCTATTTCTCCTAATGCTCTTGAGGTGTTGTTGTTTCTTAGCTGATACAGAAATTCCCCTTGACATCAGACTACAGCATCTCTATAATCTTATCAAGGCGCTATAACGGCAGAATTATACAAATCCAAAAACAGTCTGAGAATGCTCAGCCCATTTCAGGGTAAGGCTCCTGGCTGTTACACCAAACAGAGTTGTAAAATGAGGGACAAATTTGTTAAGTCTTGATGGAATGCACTGTCAGAGAAATATTTCTAAAGCCTGCATCATATTTTATTGGTCCTGCAGAAGCCATCAGCTGTGCTACACCCTTGAATGTGATCTATTGTCTCTTAGACAAAATGGAGTTGTAAAATAAGGTTCAAATTTGTGAAGAGTTATTAAGGGGTTCCTAATGAACAACAAATGTAATTGGTACTAGAAAACCAGAACTGTACTGTATATTCCTGAATGCCTTTCCAGGCACATCATCCAAACGTTTACAGCACCTGCATGCTGAATTACGTGTTTTTGAACAGGAATTAAAGGCATATCACATTGGATCTAAAAGCAAAACACAGAACACCCCCCCAAAAAAAAAAAACAAAACAAAACAAACAAAAAAAAGACAGACAGACCTTTAAACTGAAGCTTCATAGATTTCTCAACTGATTTGAGCTATCCTATACACTTGAAGGCACTTTTTGCGAAAGTTTGATAAGTTTTTCATGAGATAAGAAAAGAGTGCTTGAAGAGGTGAATGAAATAATTAATTCTAACTTAATTAAGTCTAATTTAATTCTAATCTGTTACTATTTAATCTGCTACCTACTTTTAATCATATGGGGACAGGTACTGAGTTTAGACTGTTATCTAGGACTGACTGTTTTAGAGACATACACATGTGCAATCTCACCTCAACATCTCATTTCAGAGACTGTGGAAGTGTGTCCTAATAAAAAGTTTGTGCAGCTTGATCCAGTACATGTTTTTGCACAAGTGGACATGCATATTTTTTAGGTCAATACCTGCATTTGTGAAGAAGTTACTGAAAGAAATTATGACCTTATTCTTTAGTTCTTTAAACAAAGATAGTCCAGGGTTATTTTATCTTTTGGGGGAGTTTATTCCACCATCTACTACCTACTATGCTAACTACCTCTAGGAAGAACTGATGTCAGGTATTCACAGTCAGACTGCAAGCAGAAAGTGCAAGAATTCCTTCAATGATACCAGCCCACAAGAGTGCAAGCCTGTAAAACCCAAGGAAATTTTGAAACAGGCATGCCCTGCTGCATCTTTCACTCACATCTAAGGCAATGACCCTACATTGATCATCGCAGAGATTCTCTAAAGAGGATTTTGGACAGTTCTACTGAAAATAAGCTCAGAAATACGATGAAGAATACACGGACTCAATCTAAATAATATCATGAAAAAAACTAAGTAAAAAATTATTCCACTTTGAAAGGTAAAACAAGTATTCTAATACACACTCTATTATAATATTATCTCTCAGGCAGACTTAGGTATTTTTCTAGTTTCTTCTAGAAAGGCTAAATTATAAATCTACATGAAAAGACACACTCTGACTAAGAAAGAAAACTGACTTCCCCAAAGAAATATTAGCACTCTAGATTTCTCAAATACATAAGGCTTCTTTGTACAAGAAGGAGGCTTACTCAGCAGAAGCCAGAACAAAATTTCTTACATTTTTTCATACTGATGGGAAAAAAGACACAAGGAAATAGATTATCAACCAGCATAAATAATAACTCTACAGCTAAATGAACAAAAGTGTAGTTGCAGAAGCTAAAGATATCATGACAGAACTTTTGTGAAGCAGTCAGCATCACACTAAGAGCCAGTGGTCAGTAAGGAGTAGAAATTTTGAAGTGTACATAAAAAAAATGTATTTAAAGCTTTTCGCATACTACAGGAGAATAAGAGCTACTTATTTGTAGCTCTTCTACAAATTTGCTTCTAGTGTGGCCAAAGTGTGCACTCAAACCAATATAAACTGGCAAGAATTCCACGAAAATCAATTAAGTTATTGGAAATGTATAGAGGTATAACCGAGATCAGATGTTAGTCTATGGAAATTTATTTGAAACAATACAGAGATATGAGCTTCTTCAGACTACAGCAGTTTCAGTTTTCATAAAATGAATTGTGAGCATTGGATTAGGTTTGGATGCAATAGACTGTGGTGGATTACCAATGGTCTATACAAGATTCCCATAAGTATCATCAGGAAGAAAACGTACTCTTAGCCAGGAGACAGGAGAAAGCCACACAATTGCCTGCTACAGCATGACTATATTAAACACTGATAAAATATTGGACAGCCTCTCCAGATATTTCTGCTCCATCTTAACACTTTTGGAGTGCTAAATTTCTGGAAAATATTCATCTCATCTTCAATCTTTTTGGCAAATCCACCATTAAATATAATATGTACTTTATCTTAACCATGGTTTGCCTGAGATGTTTCTCATTTTAGCCAAAATCTCCTGCTGCACACTGATTATAGAAACTGTTCTAAAAACCATGTTCCATATAAAGTTTTCATATTTCCAACTACAATGAAAAAGTGAAAGCTTGCTGAAATCAATGAAATGGTTTTATAGGCCTTATTGCATTTTACCAAGACTACAACATGAATAGAATCTTAAGATTTAGCCATGAAAGTATTTTATCATACGTCTAGCTTATGTGTGAAAGCATTTCCACTGATGTCAATGGCTTTCATATTCTTCAGATTAAGCATGTGCTTATCTGCTATACTGAATCAAGACTTTCATGTCTACTCCTCAGACAAAACTTTTGCCTTTTAGTCAAATCTCAGCTCAAGTATACTTATGGATTCTGACAGTTTCAACTAGCCAGCACTTAAAAATGAAACTTCTGACTAGTTAAGGTTCTGAGGCACTTTAGAAACCATGGCATGTAAAGTAAATAGTCTCGTCTCATTCAGTAAAGGTAAAAATCACACCATTATCAAGTGTGACACTACTGATGTGGAAAAAAAATTAAGTATTGCAACAGGTTATTAAATTGTTAATGGCCACATTCTATTCTCAGGTTTGTGGTTTGATGCAGTCTGGGCAAAATGTCAAACTGTATCAACATTAACAGCTTCTGACAAGCTCAAGGGGGGGAAAAAAGAGCTGAATGAATAAGCTGCTCTGTAAATAAGGAGACACTGTAACCTTTTAAAGTGAGACAGAATTTAATTAAGAAAATTAACACAGACTTTTGTGAGACTGCAGTTTTCTGAATCTCATTCTTCTCTGTCAAGAGAAAGTTATATTTCTTTATAATAAGAAACAGTAAGTGCCTATTCCCTAATCAAAAGTTAGTGATATCATCTAGATAAAAAGGGAGAAGAATGAAATTCACTTTTTCCATTTCATAGAATTATAGAATCATAGCATGGTTTGGGTTGGAAGGGACCTTAAAGATCATCTAGTCCAACCCTCCTGCCATGGGCAGGGACACCTTCCACTAGACCAGCTTGCTCAAAGCCCCATCCAACCTGACCTTGAACACTTCCAGGGATGAGGCATGCACAACTTCTCTGGGCGACCTGTTCCAGTGCCTCACCACCCTCATAGTGAGGAATTTCTTCCTTATATCTAATCTAAATCTACCCTCTTTAAGTCTAAAGCCATTATCCCTTGTCCTATCACTACATGCCCTTGTAAAAAGTCCCTTTCCAGCTTTCTTGTCCCTTCAGGTCCCCTTCAGAAAGTCTCTTACCTGCTAGAAGATCTCCCCAGAGCCTTCTCTTCTCCAGGCTGAACAACCCCAACTCTCTCAGCCTTTCTTCATAAGAGAGGTGCTCCAGCCCTCGTGGCCCTTCTCTGGACCTGCTCCAACAGGTCCATGCCCTTCTTATGTTGGGGGCCCCAGAGCTGAACACACTACTCCAGGTGGGGTCTCACCAGAGCGGAGTAGAGGGGCAGGGTCACCTCCCTTGACCTGCTGGCTAGGCTTCTTTTGATGCAGCCCAGGACATAGTTGGCTTTCTGTGCTGCAAGTGCACATTGGCTGGTCATGTTGAGCTTCTTATCAACCAACATTCTCAAGTCCTTCTCCTCAAGGCTGCTCTCAATCCATTCTCTGCCCAGCCTGTATTTGTGCTTAGGATTGCCCCGACCCAGGTGCAGGACCCTGCACTTGGCTTTGTTGAACTTCATGAGGTTTGCACGGACCCAACTCTCAAGCCTGTCAGGGTCCCTCTGGATGGCATCCCTTCCCTCCAGCATGTCGACTGCAACACAAAGCTTGGTGTCGTTGGCAAACTTTCTGAGGGTGCACTCAATCCCACTGTCTATGTCACTGATGTTAAACAGTGCCGGTCCCGATACCAACCCCTGAGGAACACCACTCGTCACTGGTCTCCACTTGGATATCAAGCCATTGAAAGCAACTCTTTGAGTGCGACCATCCAGCCAATTCCTAATCCACCAAGTGGTCCATCATCAAATCCATGTCTCTCCAATTTAGAGACAAGGATGTCATGCGGGACAGTGTCAAATGCTTTGCACGAGTCCAGGTAGATGATGTCGGTTGCTCTTCCCTTAGTCAGGCATGACATAACCCCATTGTAGAAGGCCACCAGATTTGTCAGGCATGATTTGCCCTTAGTGAAGCCATGTTGGCTGTCACCAGTCACCTCCTTATTTTCCATGTGCCTTAGCATGGTTTCCAGGAGAATCTACTCCATAATCCTGCCGGGCACAGAGGTGAGACTGACTGGCCTGTAGTTCCCTGGGTCTTCCTTTTTTCCCTTTTTAAAAATGGAGATTATGTTTCCCCTTTTCTAGTCAGTGGGAACTTCACCGGACTGCCACGACATCTCAGATATGACGGATAGTGGCGTAGCAACTTCATAGAATCATAGAATCATAGAAT
>NW_009202152.1:0-27614 GCF_000690835.1 Fulmarus glacialis
GGTTAAAACATGACACCTTTCTCCCAGTAAACTACAGTAAAAGACAAGAATGGCTGAGGGGTAGAAGAAGACATCTAGAGTCAAGTAAGGATAATATGTGTAATACACTTTTTTCTGCAAATTATATGCATACACACACACAAATATACATATGCATACACTCATTGATTAATTTTCACATTTTTGTATGGTTTTTTTTATTGTGTGGTTGCCTATAGATAGGAAAACCAAATAAAGTCCTGATTAAAGGTGCAGAGGAAGAATGATCACACCAGGCAGATTTTCAGTGAAAGAGGCAGGATCACAGACAAGACTGGGATTTTACCGTGAGATGTGGCACAGTGTGTGTACAAGCCTGGGAGGAAAGAGCAGGAGAAACTGCTCCTCGTGGGGAGTCACGAGGGAGATGAGCGCAGTGGGGCAGGGCTGCAGAAGGCTATGAAGGAGAGAACAAGAAGTTCAAATCTAGCATGGCAAAGGAGACGGTCAGCCTGCGAGCCATAAAGAAAGGTGTTGTCACTTGAAAGCCAAATTTCATCCTCAGGATTATTTGAATTACTTCAACAGAAATATCACAGGTATTATGCCTTCTCCATCACAACTTAAATAATTTATAAAAACAGATATTCTTATAGGTCCATCACTGAAATCAGTATTTGCTGGTGGATAATTTCTGCTTCACTCAGTCCATCACCTGCTTCTTGGCTTTGTAATTAGAACTAATCAGCATATGCAATTTTCTCCAGTACAAAAAATGGACATACTTACTGCTCTTCAGAAAGAAAATCTGTCATTTCCACATTTCCCGTGAAAACGAAATTTTAAAAAATAATTCAGGAAAACAAATATTTCAGTTTGGTTGTATGGAAGTGAAACTTAACATCTTGCTGCTCCCCGGGGCAATTCCCTGCCACACAAGACAACCATCCCCATGAGTTGCAGATGAGTGATAGAGCTGCAACCTTTGCAGGGGCCCAACTCCAGAGCAGGCAGTAGGAGGGTTTACCATATCTGACCCAGCAGGGCAGAAGTGCCTGAAACTATGTTTCCTTGAAATCTGAACTCCCGGGCAAGCTTTGCTTTGATGAATGTGCATTGAAATCAATCCCTTCCATGCAATACTTCAGTTTTGACAAAGCATTGTTTTCCACAAAGAAGCAGTTTGCTGAAAAATTCCTGACAGACTTTGTTCACAGGACTGAGCTCAATAAGAGCAGATAACTGTGTTTTCTGCTGGTTTTTGTGAGGGAACTTATATTTTGACAGTTTCATGATACTTACTAGAGAAAAAAAAAATCTTCAAGGAGTGTTATTTTTTTCTTTTAAAAGCATATTCGTCAGCCTTGTTACACCATTATAGACAGGTATAATGGTGGACAGCTAAGTCATAATATGCACTAAATCATAATGTTATTGCAAATGTAAGTTATAAGAAGAGACAAAAAAAGGAAAGATCATGTGTGTCATCTGGAGTTACAGCCGAAACTACAGCTTATCAGCAATTTGATAACTGGTCAACCAGCAGTGCTCAGTAGTTCATAACTATTATCTACATGTTTTCCCATTTATTACATGCCAGCTGAGGCCAATTTTCAGCTGGGAACTATAGCAGCTGTCTCTGTGGAAAAAAAAAAGAATGTCACTTTAAATTTCTTTGCAGCACGAAAGGAATGTCAGCTTTGTGCTGGAAATGTACAGTGATACACATTTTTTCTGACCTGAACACATTGCATCAATTCATGCTCATGAAAATGTCATTTGTGACTTGTTTCTTCTGCTTTTTAACCAATTTCCAACAAAAAAAAACCCTTATCTAGCTGCTTAGTGATCAATCGCAGTGTAAATTTAACACTAACCTCTCACACAAAGTCCTGAAAGCTTAAAGAATTTATGTTTGTGGTGGTATAGTTTGCCATTGAATACATTTTAATAGATAAGACAAGGGAAAAAAAAAAAGGGATGAAGGAAGGAAGGAAGGAAGAAAGGAAAGAAAAGAAGGAAGGAAGGGAGGGGGAGAGAAGGAAAGAAAACCTATTTTCTGTGCTTTTCCCAAATTACATCACCAATTTTCTACATTTGTAGGCTATTTTCTTCTCAAACTGTGTAATTACCCAGGCCCTACCTTTTTATCTGATTTTTGGCCATTGACATGTTTGATCAAGTCTAGAGTCATAGAATTATTAGAGATATCTGATCTTTTAATAACTATTTCTGGAACTATTTGCCTATTCTTCCACTGTCATCAGCCACTATCCCTAGAGAGGATAAGCCTGATATAGGACTAATAACCTAGTCTTATACTAAGTCACTATCCAGCTCTAAACTGGAAGTAGTAAAGAAACAAAAAAAGTCACATTTCATCAGGCTTTAATTTTCCATTCTAATTTACAAAAAGACTCATCTCTTCACAGAAATATAAAGCCCTCCGTACCTCTGATAATCCTTTTATGCTTTCACGTTAATATGACAGAGTACAGAGTATTAATTATTAAATACTTCTTATACAGCGCTGTAAATATACACTACTTTACGGAACTTAAGATAAGCAATGGCTCCATTCCTAATGAGCTTACTATAATTAAATTCATTGTTGAATCTACATACAAAATGTAGCTAGGAGTCAAACCACACAGGAAAAATTTTTAAACCAGGTAGAGGCACAGATGTGAATCTAACTTGTTCCTTGGTTATGAAAATTAGGAATAGCAACTGTAGACTACGATTAACTATTTAGTCATATAATGCATTGAACTTTTTGGCTAAACATTTATAAAATATGCAGACAGATACTTGTGGATGTTGCATGTTGTACATATGCAAGTGAGCTGAAAAACTGTCCTGCAATGTCTAATGGTCCATAATATCTAATATGCGTAATGTTATTTTGCTTTTGGATTAATAACCTGGTTATTAAAAATACATAATGGTATGCTTAACATTGCAGGCATGTTATTTCAAATCAAGATTCATTCTACCCTCAAACCTCGAATGACACAAATCCCTCTCCCTGCCCACATCATACCTCTCAGCTGTGGCATAGTTGTGTGTAATATGTTTCTTTGTTTGAAAAGTGGTACTCTTCCAGGAATCAGTTTATAAATTATCTATATGCTCTTCTGGGACTGTTTATACTTACAGGCAAAAGGTATAGGAAATGGGGTACAAATAAATATAAAAATAAAGAATAAAAATAAAGAAAGATCTGTAATGCTGAACAGTGGTCATAGTCTGATATTTAAGAATTTACTAGGGACAGTAATGCACAAATTTTAATAAATTTATTGCTTTTCAACATTAAAAGGAAAAAAAAATCTGTCTACTATTCCCAAATCCAAATGAACCTCTTCTCAAATATAACCTCACATACTGTTTTCTAGGTTGGCAATCATTCCATCGGAATAATCTCATGTATGGGAAAACTTTCATCACAGATAGATGAGCAACTGTGATAAGCAACTGTGAAAAGGAATCCAGTCTCTTCTCTACATCATGCCCATGAAGTTGCTTGAGGTGAAAAGCTGCACAGCTGGGTGCTCTCTCTAGTTTCATGAGACCAGCAGAGTTGGTCTACAACTGCTTCCAGAGAATTTGGTACTCCGCTCACTTCACTTGGGGTAACAGACCTTCCTCCTTACATGTCTGCTCTTTGGGTGGTTCGGGGTTAAAGACAGAGGCACATAACCTTTTGTGTAGCAGAAGGAAGGAAATAGGGTTTCCGGTCTGATCAACCTCCTCTCTTATCCCAACTGTAAAGATCACCTTATGTGCTGCTCTGGCATGGCACCAAACACGGTCACACCCCATAGCTGCACTACTGACTGGCTCTATGGCTAGCTTCTGGGTTGGGCAGATAAGGGCAAGAAAGATAATAATTTTAAATCACAAATTACAGCTGTCCTGGACTTGATATAGATCAGCAAGCTAGGGACAAAAGACTTACATACGCTACCTACTTTGCTATGCATTATGCATTAGCCAAAGGGGGAAAAATCCTAATTGTTGGTTTCATCAGTAAAGCTTGGCAACATACTGTTAAGCAGGGATATTTGAATATTAACCTTGAAAACATAGGAATCTGCTGTCCTACTCTTAAGCATTACCTATATAATTTCTGCAGGAACCGTACAGCATTTTTATTTCTGGTCGATTATCTTTATTGGGAGAACTTCTAGATTCCCAGTGTTAAATACTAATTCATGCTTTTCTCATTTATTTGGAGCATATGTTCCTTGGCTATAGTACATGACACACACTGTGTGTTGCTTCCATAAAACAGATGCTGCAAGGAAACAAAAAGGCATGAATTTATCTTTAATGTTAAAAATATTGAACTAGCAGAAGAATACTAAATGCAGAATCAAAATATCTGTAATTTTCACTAGCAGTGCCAGTTGAAAACCATTTATATCATAAACTGTGGTATAAAGATGGACCCAGCTTTAGGAAGTCTTTATTTTCAATTAGCTGAAACATGTTTTAAACCATTTAACTTGACTCTAGGATTTTTGTATATTGACTGTGCATCAATATTTAATCCTTCATTTTATCAGGAATTTACAGTATAATAAACTCTATATCCAATGCATTAACTTAAAACAACTAAGATCTATATGACATATTTAGACTATTAGATTTTTGCAGTCATTTTGAGAAATTATTTTCTGAGAGCAGACACTTTTGTGTCAAATAATTTCCTATGTTATCATTTATGTTGTTGTTATTACTTAGATTTCACTAGCATTAATGTGGATCTCCTTGAATGCTTATTTTTAATCTCTTTTGCATTCAGCACAGAACTCATTCTGCTGCTCTAAAAGACATAATTTATCTAGGTTGTCATGTCTTCTCACAGTGTCAGGCAAACTGGTGGGGTCAGTGACATCTTGATTGCTGTTAGCCAGCAGTAGCATAATCTAAGCTGATATCTTTCCTTGTTTACAGATGGGCCAGTATGAACCAATGGTCACATCTTACTACTGCTAGCCTCTTGAAAAACAAATAAGGAAGAAAAATGCTTATGTTTTCTTTTTTTCATCAACTGATTGATCAGCTGGAGGAGTTGCAGGGTTTCTAACAGCCCATCCAACTTTTCTTGATTCATCAAATCATGACAGGCTTTTTCAAATGAAAGCAGAGATAGTTTATCTCTTTTCGGTAAAAGATCTTCATGTGAACTTGTCATGGAGCATCATCACATTTCCTTTCTGAAGGCTTAGATGAATCATGTTATCTGACACTTCACCAAAGCTTTGTTTATATACCTAAAAATTTTTTTTTCCTAGGTTACCATTATTCAGCCTGATTTGAAGAAACTTTCTGTGTGAAAGGGAGGGTGAAAAAAGTTATATTTTTTAAAAAAAGAATGTGCTATTTAACCTGTTGTGAGCCATTCATTTTCAAGTGCTCTTACAGCCAAAAGTCAGTTGTTCGTCAGAAATAAGATGTTTCTTCCTGTGCATACTTTAGCTGACAAATGCACTCTTTATGTGTACTAAGCAAGCATTGCCTACTTCTAATGAAACGCCACATTAGCTACTGTACATATTGAATGTGAGCACCATACCTCAGTAAAGAGCAGAAGGCTCCAAGTGTGGGACTCATGGGAAGGATGTAATGATTTTCCATATCCCTAAATGGGTGCTATTGCTGTCTAACTTATATGAGATAAAATACTAAAAGATGTTTTGAAATTAAAAGATGTTCTCAAATACAAATTATTTCTTTTTTTATTATTCACTTTTTTTTTTAAGGATCCCATCCTGATAGTTTATGGCTATCAGTGGCTTGCTGAGCAGCTCATGTCCCTTTGGTTCAGTACCTTACAGGATTAGGGATGAACAGCCAACCGTACATCTATGCATATCCTCAGCACAGGAATCTCACAGGTTCCAAGGAGAGGAAGTAAAATTGAATAGGGATTTTTCATGCTCTGTGCATTTATGAGAGTGGACTTGCTTAGGAGAGAAATCCAGTGTAATATGAGTCAAGAGTTGAGGAATGTAGAGGCTAATATAAAATAATAGATTTATTTTATTTTATTTCTCATTCTGTTAAGCATTCTATTACATATTTTCAGGCTGCTAAGACAAAAACAAAACAAAACAAGACGAAAATCTAATTGGTAAGTAATACAGCAGACTTCAAGCTCAAAAGCTTTCACTATCTCAAATTCTGAAATTCTTGTACTGGAAATCAAAATGAACTTATGAGCGGTCCAAAATTCTGGAATTACCCTTCTAAATATTCAGTAAATACATTTGTGGAAAAAAAAAAAAAAAATGGCTGCTGTGGAAAAAGAATAAGCATGATCAAAGTAGATGGTAAAATTCATATGTCATCCTCATTAGTAAGTAGATTTTTATAATCTGTTTATTATATGCAAATATAAACTTTCAAGGAGAACATAAATGAAATATGTGAAATGTGCTCTTTACATATGTATATTGGTGTAAGTAAAAATGATACATTTTTCCATTTCATCAGCCAGAAGTTGAATCTTTAAACTTTTGAAGGAGAAAAAAAGAAATACAGCCCTCTCCCAATGTTGCTTACCATATGATAATCCTGTGCAATCTATCCATACATAACATAACAATAAAATTGAACTTTGATTCTTGCGATCACATCGTACTTGTTTATTTAAAGGTCAACCATTAGTCTTAGAAACAAACCCATTAAAATGTTGTGACACAAGGATGTAAATTACAATGCGTCTAAATCTGAAGTTACTATTTAAACATCAAATCACACTGAAGACGTGACTAAAAACTAAATAAGATTAATCAGTATTTAGCTGGAAAATCAAGATCAGAGAGTGAGTATGTTTTTTTGGAGCAGCCTGATACAGTTGGGCCTGAAAATTTGGAAACTTCATGAGACTGTTTTAAAAAAAAACATCTGGTATTTTCTGATGTTCTGTTTCCTTTTTAAGATATGGATGGTCCTCTGAATATGGCTTGGCTGTAGCCAGCCATCTCAAAATTATTTAGATAGGAAAATTATATGAAACAAGGCCAAAGTACCTCTGTGTGAAAAATAACAGGCAGAACAATATATCTGTACTTTATCAACTTGAAATGTTATCTTATTTTATCCTGATTGCTCAGTGGATGTATTCCTCATCTTCTTTGTTAAAATAATCTCACTGGAAAAATTTAAAAAGATTATATTCAAAGAGCATGGATAAATTCATACCTAAAAGCAAACGCAAAAGACAATCAACTGTCTTAGAAGAAAGTCATGAGGGCTTCTGTCAAAGCAACGGCAGTGGATCTGGAGACTGAGTTTGCAAGGGACCAAAAGGAAAGATGTGCTCAGACTGGAACAGATGCTGAGACAAGGTGCTTAAACGAATGAGGGAATGCAATATCTGTCACCAAAGTGTGAGCTAGTAGTGTATGACCTATTTAGTCTAGCAAAACTAAGGCTGAGAGAGGATAAGACTGCTGTCTATAAAGCCATCCGGAGAGGGGTTTAAGTTTTGGGGAGGAAGAAGATCTGTTTAAGCAAAAGGATATATAAAATCATGACTGTGAATACATTTAGTCTAAAAATGTAAGAAAACTCAGGAAAGTCAAAGCTCAAAAATGCATATATTTAGCAGTGGATATAAAACATAAGAGGAAAGCCTTGTATTACTATAACTACAAAACAAAGGAAACAGTTACTTTGATGTGGCAAGAAAAACTGTCAAAAGATGATGCTGAGACCTTTGTTGTTGTTTTTCTTTAAATTTTTTAATGCATTATTTTGGCCATTGACAAAGTCAATTGTGATCAGGTGGCTAACACACTTAACATCATTGACATAGATGTAAGACTCCTGTCTGGAAAACAAAAAGAACAGTTTCAGAGCAGTCAGATTATTTATCTATTTTTCAAATGGCTGGACTTGATAAAATTTACTGGGACTACTTTAAGTGAGAAGGTTTTCTTTGAGAACTTAGAGAGTTGTCTGACCAACCATTCCGATCGTCTTTAAAAGTAGGGGTGGTAGTGAGAAAGAAAACCTGGAAAATCAAGGCCGTGGATTTAGCTGGCTTATTTTCAGTTCCTGGAAACAGGAAACGTTACAGACAGATATAGGCTATTAAAATCACCTAGACCAGGGGCAGCTTTAATATTTGTAGCTAGTGGGGAGTGCAACAGAAAATTTTGTAATAGATGTGTATGTTCGTGTGAATGTGTGTGTTGAGTGTGTGTGTGCCCACAAGGCAGCAAACGCGTAAGAGGACACTAGCAAAAAAACCAAGAACAATGTAGCTTTCGGTCTAGGTAATATCCCCAAGGCAAGACGATTAAAATATTATACTTAAAAAAAAGAGGAAAAAATGGTCATTACCTTTTAAAGGACCTTGTCAATGCACCGTTTTCATTAATAGCTCAGGTTGTCTTATTTTCTTCTCTGTTGAGTTTGGGGATAAGCCAGCAAAATGCCCATGGAGGGCCACTGCACAGGAGAAAAATGGCAAAGAACTCCACAGTGCATTTGCTGGTTTTATTTGTCAACTCAGAAAATCTGTTTCATTTAATCTCCTTGTAACAAGGGGAATCTAGGCACAAAGTTACATAATAAATTCTCACCACTCACATGAAAAATAACATCACAGGACACCAGGGTGTCTACCAGTTTAAGCGCTCAGTCCTGTGTGTCATACGCCTGGCTCTGCCACCTTGGGGCTAGCCAGGGAAATCCCCAGTGAGGTTACAGCACCAGCACAGCATACTTCCTCCCCAGCCTTGGGGAGCTGGGCTTGCTTGGAAGTGCACCATCTATGCTAAGCACAAGGGAGAAGTAAGACTCTGAAAGATTTTATCAAGGGTTATGCAGTTCTGGTGGGGATGGACATCACTACCCCCAAGGTAAGGGTCACCCTTGATGGAGATCATAACAGGACATGATTAACTGCCAACACAGGTTTGTCATGAAAATGTCACATAAAGCCAACCTAATTTTCTTCTACAATTAGTAAAGAAGACAGGTAAATAGACAAGAAGTAGACATACACATGATGCTAGTAAGACTCTCAAACTGTCTCGCAGAATGTGCATTTAACTAAGTTAAGACAATGAAGCCTAGATGAAACCATTATTGGATGGGTGCAAAACTGTGTTGTAAAGTTATTCTCAGAGGGTGTCTACAGAATCTTCTGTGTGGGGGTTGTATCACAAATGTTCGTCTACAATTCAGTTGATCTAAGGGGTAATAGTTTAATTAATTACTCGGATGATGTCATTGGTTGTTCCAGTGTGTTGGATTAAGATGATCTCGAAAAATTGAAATGCTTCAAGATAATATGGAATGCAGTTTAATATGGAAATGTGAAATTTTATATACAAGCAAGAAAATTATTTTCATACATACGGGATGGAGAACAAATAAATAGCTTACAATACCACCAAAAGAATTTGTGTGTCATATTGTGATCAGAAACTGAACTTAAGCCAATTGTGTCTTACTGTTGCAAACATTCAAATACCATATTGTGATGTTTGAGCAGAACACCTGATGTAAAAGAAGAGAATTGTCTTATATTGTCTTATGTTGTTTTCATGGCTTGATGAGCCTCAGCCAGAAAAATGTTCTTAGTTTTGATCACTACATTTTACAAATGGTAAGACCATCTGAGAAGAGATGAGGTGAAAGCAATGAGGATGCTCAGATGTCTACAAAAAGTGGAATGCTATAAGGAAAGTTTGAGAAAACTGGAGTTATATAGGCTAGAGAAAAAAAGATATAGAAAATAGATTATAATATATGAAAGATGCATACAAAATAGAGGAAGAGAATAAAAATTTCCTCATGTACACAAAGATGAAGAAACATTTTAATTAAAGCAGCAACAAGTGAGGTTTAGTTCACGAATTAAGAAAAATGTTCTAACTGTACATACAGGTGAAGCACTGAAATAGATGGCTTTTGAAGTCTCCAAAATTGAAAGATTTTAATAATAGTTTAAACTGATATCTTTTGAGAGTGGCAGAAATACGTTTTATTTTCCCTTGGGCACTGGTATTGCTTAAGTGAAAATATTTTCCAGAACTGTTTATTTATGGAATAAAAAAAGCATATAAAACAGTAAGGTTTGGCGTACCTTTCCAAGTCATGGCGTGAAAAATCTCAACAATTTTAAGATGGAGCTTGACAAATCTGTGAAAGTGATGATCATGCTCTTGATTTTGAGGTACTGTACCCTGTTTTTCAAGCGGGTAATTGGGGCAGTTGTGCAAAACTTGCCTTTTATACCTGTTTTCAGTCAGCTTCATCTGAAGCCTACTGAAGACAATGGAAAAATTCAGTCTTCACTCAGGTTTTATCAAGCCTCCTCTAGTACTTTATATCTCAAGCAGTTCAACTGAAGTGAGTGTCTCAATTTGAAGAGTATAGGACTACTCACTCAAATTGTGAGTGGTAGCATTTGGCCTTGAATGATTACCTGAAGATCACTTCAGTTTTATACTGAATGAATATGAAACGAGTGAAGTATGGACACGGAGGCTAGGCGTTTAAAAGGAGTTTGAAAGTGTAATGACCATATCCCAGTGACTTTCAAAGGAACTGGAACTTTATTACCTTAACTACCTTTGAGCACCACATGGCACACAAGCAGTGTAAGAGTTGTGATTTAAGACGCAGGATGTCTGCGGTTCTCCCTCTCCTTTCTTTGGGATCCGCAGACACACAAAGTCCAGTTTAATTCCATTTCAAGAATATATCAAGTTAGTTCAAAGTAATTGCTTAATGCCAGTTCAGAAAGGACTCATGTAGGTACACACATTTCCTAGCAAAATTGTAAATTGCAGTGGTAAACTGCAAAGATCCCAAAGCATCAACAGAGGGTTTTGGAAAATTCCAGGGGTCTTCTATAGAAAAATACTCTGTCTTAAAAATTGTTCAGAATATTTTCTTATTTTTACAACTGATTTTCAGGTGTACTTCCTAATCTGAATTTTATTTTCTAAACATAGCTGGTCAAGTCTCACATTTCAGGATTTGTCTTAATTCCAAATATGAATAGATTTCATTGTGAGTTACTTGAAATGATCTATTTTGATTTAATAAAGAATTCCAGCATTTTTGTGTTTATTTTCCATTTAAACTGAGAAGTACAGAATGCCATTCTCCCATATCATATGTCCAAACAATTAATTTGTACTCTATTTAAAGCCTCTGTAGAGACTGTACCGCTTTTTTTTTTCAGGGTGCATCAAGCCTTATTCTTGATTAGGCATTATTCACTGGTGGTGTTATTTAACATCACCGTAACCTGGACCTTATGACTACACTACATGTGTTTTACAGTGTTTTATTTGAGACTGCCTGTGATCTAATCTCTTTAACTCAATGCCTTTAGCAGCTGAAGCACGTTTGATGTCTCCTGGACAGCATCTTCCAGTCCAGCTTCATGCATAAGGAATTCACTTTGTGCACTCTCAGATCACTCTGTGATGTGAACAGATATGAAGAGAATTGGAAATTCTCTTCAAAAGTGCATGCCTGGTCTGAAATAAATATTAATGTACAAGCACCCTATGAAAGGAGATTCCCAAGAGTAATTTTTTGTTAAGCAAGAGAAAAATAGCTTTGGGAAAATGTCAAAGGAAATAAAAAATGAGATTTATGTTTTTATTTATTAATTTATGAAACACATAATTTAGAGTGAAGGGGCTAACTGTGTTGCAGTATACAACGAGGCCATTTTCAGTTGAAAACAAGGATTAGTAATTGCTGTAGATATGTATAAGCTAATGTGTAAATTCTACAATGTATTATAGAGAAGGTAATCATGTTGTGGCACAAAGACCAACTGAAGATGAATCATCAGTGGTGACTCCCAGGGGTTAAAAGACATGGACATGTTGGAGTGAGTTCAGTGAAGGGCCATGAAGATGATTAGGGGATTTGGAGAATTTGACATATGAAGAGATGCTGAGAGAACTGGGGTTGCTCAGCCTCAACAAGAGAAGGCTTAGAGGGAGTTGGTGGATCTTATCAATGTGTATAAATACCTGACTGGGGACAGGGGTAGAAAGATGACAGAGCCAGGCTCTTATCATGCCTAGTGACAGTACATGCAGCTATGAGCACAAACAGAAATATGGAAAATTACATTTAAACATAAGAATTTTTTTTTTTTTTTTTTTGCTATGAGGGTGATTGAACATTGGAACAGGTTGCTTAGAGAGTTATGCAGTCTCCATCCTTAGAGATATTCAAACCCAACTGGACATGACACTGAGAAACCTGCTGTACTTGTCATTGCTTTGAACAGGGGGGTGGATTAGACAGTGGCATCTCCAGAGGCCACTTCCAACATCATCCATTCTGAGCTTTTGTGATCCACTAAGTGCTTTCTTTTCTTTGTATCAAAAGGGAAAAAAATTTGGATGTGTTTGCATTCTTGCAGAGCACAGTGTAACTTCTACCTAAGGGTGACTGAAATTCAAGACACCTGAGTGTGTATTTTCCAAGAAAATGATTTACAGTGTAGGTACCTTAGCTAAAACTGCAGTGGGATGTGTCTCTTTGTAAAAGCTTACTATGTGATGCATTGAAGTTAAAAACATTACTTTAAAACAGGGGACTTTCAGCTCTTTTCTTTTAATACCTGTTGCTTTTGAATTTGCAGTGACTGTAATGTTTTTGAAAACTGTCTTTTACTTGTTTGAAGTAAACTAAATTCTACTATTTACTTGCATTTGTGTTGTTTAGTAGTTAGTAATGTAGTCTTCCAACGGTCAGATAAATCCTGTCTGTAACTGCTATTATTTATATTTTTTGATATATTTTCATTAGCATTCACTACAACAGCCTGTAACTTGCAGCACTATGTGAGTACTTACTTTATACTAACACATAACTAAAGTGTCTGAAAGGTGTCTTTCTTTAAATTTGCTATATCCATAAGCTATCACTCTAGACATAACCTCTTGCTGCATGCACTTCTCTTCTCAGTAGCATTTCGTTCTCAAATGTTGCCTGAAAAGCCTATCACAAAAGCCAGCAGCAAAGAAAACAACAAAAAGTTAGAGCTTTTTAATGAAGCACTAGGGTATACTGGAATGGACTGTAGAAAGTCTAAACGATAACTATTGATTACTACATTTTGCTTTTTACACTTCAAGTTTCTAATAAGTCAAGTACAGAAAAAACTGTTGTACAAGTATTCACAGTAGGTGATAGAAAAGAGGCCTAACCCTGACTGAAGTAAATTAATTAGAAGATACATCAATACACTTACTAATAACAGCTTTACCAGTTATCCACAAGTTAGTCACAGAAAGTTCTGAAAACTGTGTTTAATATTGCACTTGTATGTGATTTACTACTATTGGATGAAGCCTAGAGGATTTTAGAGCATACATTGCTTTCTTTAGATATCTAAGCAGTCTTGCTCAACTTGAGGCAAATTCTCATACGGTCAATATTGCCATTGTGAAAAAAAATGCTTGCAGGCATAACATTTTAGAAGGAGCTTTTTTGTGAAAAAGATAATGTAGAATTTGCTGAAGAAGAGATAGCAATATGATGCAAATAGTAGAAACATTTTATAAGTAATCCTTTTTTTAAATTCAGATTAATTTTTTATCTTATGTAGAGTGATCTAAATATAACAGTCATTATTACCTTTTTAGTTATGTTTCAGAATAGTACACTTGCTTATTGGCATATTGAAAATAATGTGATGTCAGGGGAGATTTGCCTCCATTATTCCCCAATGGAAAGCCTCTGTTTTCAATTATACCCGTGTATCTGTACAGCCATTTAAACAGACACAGAGAGCAGAATTTTCTGTTAGATTTATTAAATAAGACCTCAATTCAGGGGAAAAAAATGCCAACTTTTACACAGATTCTTTTATATAAGTCTATTCCTAATATGTGTTAATTTGGACAATGGATGAGTCGTGAAATAGCACCTTAATTATTTTAACAAGAGACTTGACATCTTATTTTTCATTTTCATGGCTGTTACTTTTGTACCCCATGTAAAAATTTAACCCTTCAGAAAATATTACTGTCCAGAGACTATAAAACTAGAAAAAAGCAGTAGGCTTGCCCCTGAAAAGGAAATCTCGCCGAGATGTGTGCATCACTGGTTTGATCTATAAGAATTGATAAAATCACGCTATGGTTGCCTGCCTGACACTTACTCTACTCATTGCCTCCTGCTAGTTTTCCTGGAGGTGTAGGATTGCACTGGGCACTGGGAAGGTTGCTGTGGTTTCTTCAGCCTTGCTGCTCTTGGGCTGCCAGGCTGGCAAGGTCTGACACATGCTGCCAAGCACACTGGGAAGAAACCATCAAGTCTTCTCAGGACCTCCACTCCAATGGGGCTCTTAGGGGTCTGGAAAAGAGCCTATTGTCCTGTCTTGAAAAATAAAAGTTGATGAGATTGCAGATCAATTACAGAACACATGCCAATTAAAAAACTTCAATCTAAGTGTTGTACATTACCAGCAAACCAGTGATAATCAACCCCCAGTCCTATTCCTTTTCCTATTTTAGAGGCTTTTCAAAATTAGGAGAAAATCACTGAAGCATTCAGTTGCACTTAGTTATTTTGAGAAATCTTTTTTTTTTCTTGTAAAACTGAACTTGGAATTAGAGACGGACCTGATGCAAAATGTTATACCTGGGACTGAGACAATGATGAATTTCAAAAGTAAATATGGATTCTAAGTTAGCAGCTGTGCCCTATAAGATGTATTTGCAAAATTCTATGAAATAAATCTTAAATTCAAATATCTTCCCTTGAAGGAATTGAAGTAAAGACATAGGGTTTTGACTGGTTTGTTTGGTTGGTTTGGTTTTGTTTTATTTTTTTTCTCAGCAGGTTAGTTACTCCATTTTTAAACCCCTCCCCAGAAATCCATATATTCTTCTTTGGGCAAAGAAGAACTGGATGAAAATCCATTCCTATTCTATGCATTTATCTTTTAAATTGATCCCTGGAGTTGAACACAATCATTCAGGGTGCACTGTTCTTTCTCTGAGGGTGTCAACCTCTGTTCCGTTAGACACTAAAGACTAGAAAAGAAGGGCACCTTACATTATCTAAATCTACCCTCTTTTAGTTTAAAACCATTACCCCTTGTCCTGTTGCCACAGGCCCTACTAAAAAGTCTGTCCTCATCTTTTTTGAAGGCCCCCTTCAGATATTGGAAGGCTGCAATAAGGTCTTTCTGGAGCCTTCTCTTCTCCAGGGTGAACAACCCCAACTCTCTTAGCCTTTCTTCATAGAAGAGGTGTTCCATTCCCCTGACCATTTTCGTGGCCCTCCTCTGGACCCTCTCCAACAGGTCCATGTCTTTCTTGTGCTGAGGACTCCAGAGCTGGACGCAGGACTCCAGGTGGGCTCTCATCAGAGCGGAATAGACGGGCAGAATCACCTCCCTCAACCTGTTGGCCAAGCTTCTTTTCATGTAGCCCAGCATATGGTTGGCCTTCCGGGCTGTGAGGGCACATTGTCGGCTCATGCCCAGCTTCTCATCCACCAGTACCCCCAAGTCCTTCTCCACCAGGCTGCTCTCAATCCATTCATCACTCAATCTGTACTTATACTGGGGATTGCCCTGACCCAAATGCCAGCACCTGATACTCTTCTGGCAGTGGATGGTTTTCCGTAGCCTCAAACTTTATGTAAACGTAAAAAAAATACAGAGAACAACACAGTACCATACTGATACCCTTATATTCTGATAAAGCGGGTGTAACTACTTGGCTGTATAACCACTTGGCTATATTTTACCTCAGGGAAATCTAAAAAGTCATAGTTTGCATGTAAAAGACATGCTGTGAAGTCCTGTGCCTGAATCTTCAACACCCATTTACTTGGCCATAATGTTTTGGTCACCTAGTGCTGTTATATCAATTCTACTAAACTGTAATACTTGGTAACTCTGGGGAAGTATGATACTCGCTGTAGTACTCAATGGTGTGCACTGGACATGAAAATAAGCAAAAAGTATGAGTTAAATCCTCCTCACCTGACCTCTCTGACAAGGAGCAGGAGACACATGCTTCTGATTTACTTCCATGTTTATCCTACTACATATATATGCATATAATTTATCTGTTTGAGTTAATGAGAGTGTAAATTGTTTGATATTGTAATTATCACTATATATGTAATTATATATAATTATGTAAATATCTATACTTTACTATACAGATAGCTAAACATATAACCATGTGTACTATACATGTTGCTTTCCCATATTCTACCTATATTGTTCATGTTGTGCTATGCTCAATGTGTGTCTGTTATTAGACTGAGGAACGCTGGATATAGTAAAAAATGATAGTTAAATTATAATACAGAAGCTCTGAGAATGAGAAGTGCCAGTTTTGACCCTCCAATAAATGTGTATAATTTAATAAATTATAGAACACCAATTGTAACTCTATCTAGAAGTTGTATCACTGCATTAAATAGTCTTACGCTTATTCTTTCAAAGATCTTATGGCATTTTATGAGATGTAGGTTCATGTCAGAATACCAACATTGGACAAATAAATATCATAGATCTCATTTCTCTGAGACTATCAGTTCACATTGCAGCTTCTAGTTAAAAAAAAATTTTAACCTATACTTTTAGGTGCCTTGAAAGGTGTATCATTTGAATGAAGGCGATAAAAATCTTGTACGTCTTCTGCCTCATACAACTCAGTTGGTTTAGTTTAAATTTAGTAATTAATATTCATAATTCTCTTGGAGATTCTTTGATTAAATGTGCCATGCAGTAGCAACCAACTACCATTGCTGAAATTGTTCTCTTTTAATTTGGCAAATAGCATTCTTCTTTGGTTTTTCATTCAGAAAGAGCCAGTGTAGATGAGGTATGCTTGACTTCTTGACATTAGAAATATCAGTCATGTCATCTATGTCACCATTAAGAACTCACTGGAGAGATTACTAGATACGTACTTTACTGATATCTATTGGTAAAACAGAAAAATCAGACAATTAGAGGTGAGGTACAGTGAAGACAATCATGTTTGTTCACATCTATCTCAGAGTAGATGGTACATGAAGGCATTTGAACTTCAGTGGTGTTGTAACAGGTGAAGAAAGGTTGTACAGAAGTGAGGAGGATCCCTAATTAATCTGTAGCCGCAGGAACCTTTTACATTCGATGAGCTACTGCAGACAATATACGAGGCAAGTTACTTTACCAGTAGACCTCCTTAGCCAGCTTGGGTTATTTTCCTACATTGGACTTCAGAGGTTGATATCTTCTTGATCCATGCTATGGCGGCATAGGTTTAACCACAGCTTCTAGAGAATATGTTCTATTAAAATGCAGCAGTTTAGCAATGAAACAAATTGGATTTGGGCCTTAACCAGCTCCTTGGCCCCAAGCTGCCTAAGCACTAATACACAAACACATTAAATCGAAGTTAACAAATGGGGCAATCAGGTAGAATATGGAGACTTATAAATAAACATCAGTAAAGCTCCTGAAGAAAACAGTACCCATGAATAGCTAACAGACATAATGTTTTAAGAAAGAGCAGAAGTATAAAGTTGCCAGAATCATTCAAAAGTCACCATAATTTGCCCTCTTATGCATATGTATTAAGTGTTATATGAAATTTATGAATTTACACAATTTTCCCCCACACTCTCATATCATTTAGTACGTGGAATGGATGGTGTTTACTTAATGAGCAGCTATTCAAGATTTTGTTTCCCCCGTGTAGCCCCAGGCTTTATTTATTATGGGAAAGTTAAATCTGCTCTAAAGGCAGAGTTACTAATTTTCTTATGGTCTAAGCCACTCTCCAAAGAAGCACCTGAATGCTTTACAGACATAGAGTTTGACACAACTCTGTCAGGTTTTTAATCCATTGTCTACTTTAAGATGGTCTTGAGAAGACTTCTCCTCTGGAACAAAAGTACTCTTAGTTTCAATTTTACATGACAAATTACCAAGCCAAGGAAGAGAGACTGTACAAAATTTCAGTTTTCATAACGAAATCTGTAATAGTTGAAAAATCTGGAAAAGGTGAGGTACATGAGGTCATTAGGAAAACGCTTCTCAGGGAATGAAGCAAATGTCAGACAGATTTAAAAAAGGAAATGCAATCAATCTTCCAATTGATTTATATTTATCCTGTTCTAATTCTGTATATAATTTGAATTTTAATCCATCTACCATTTACTGCTACAATTTCCATCCACTGGAAATTAAAATCCAGTTGTTTACCTCATGCTGAATTATTCTATTTACAGATACTTCATCTATGATTAATCAGAAATTGCAATTGAGCTAGGTATATTCATTAATAATGCACATCTATGGAGCCCACTAATCCCAGCCCACAGATTTTAATGACCTCAAACTCTCTCACTGTGTATCTGCAGATACTTTGCTTCCAAACAGTTTTTTTTTTTTACCTCACTTCCTACTCAAACCTGTAATTGGCTACTCAATTCCTAATTAGCTGCTATGGGTATTTTTTTTCTCTCTGTGTTAACATAAGCACTGGCTGGTTCCAAGCAAGGAACTGAAGAATTACATCAATTTACTGGCAGTATGTATTTCATATCCCTTCCAGGAAAGACTTTAATTTGCAACACACAGGCAATCATTTTTGTTGAGTGGCCTTATTGTGATTATTATTTGTTGTATACTGTTCTTGACACATTTATGCTAAGATCTGGGCCTACCTGAATGACCTTGCAGTACACAGGATCACTCCACACCCAGAAAGGAAAGTCCTTTTTCTTTTTGATAAGTGGTTTGGATATTTCTGAACAATTAATTATGGACATCGACATTTTCGCACTTTACTCTGCAGAGAAACTTCTGGTTTTATCAGTAAAGTTTAGGCATTTCACTGGAACAAATTAGAAATCTGTTTGGTAACTGAATGCTTTTATTGTAGTTTTGGTAAGCTCATTAAGGATCAGTTTTATGTTGTAAGTTCTTAATTAATATTGCTTTTATTTTATTAATAGTTGGTAAACAAATAGTGATTTGTTTCTGGTTAACAACAGAAAACCAATGTCAAAAATAATAGAAAAATGTTAAATACAGGAAAAACAAGGATGTAAACAGTAGAATGCCTTTTGAATTCTAATTGAGTTTCTACTACAGCCAGTTGGTTTCAGTGAAGTTATTGATTTCAAAAGGTCTTGACCGGTATCCTAAAAACCTTTCATCAGTGCAGTCTAAAATTGCAAATATGAATATAAAAATAATACAGGAGTTGGAAGAAACTTTGTGCACATTAATGTATTTAAAGAAAACTGTGCTTCTACTTATGACCTTAGCCAGCATAAAAATTCATTTATATTTATAGCACTTTAGAAAGCATGTCCCCTTAGCAACAGCAAGGCTCAATGGGAGAATTCATGGTGTAATAACATAATGTGCTAATAGGCTGAGTCTGCTAATTGTGTCCCTCTGGATATGGGGGACTCATTTGAACGCATTCAAATTGTCCTAGACTGCATATACCTGGACCTATTCCAAGCTCATTCCACTTCATATATGTTCTAAAAATAAACTCAGAATATTGCACTTCATTCATTTAAAAGCACTTACAAGTGGTATGCTTAGTCTGGGGATTTAGTAACGTGAAATACTACAGGTACAGTGTAGTTGCTTTCCAGATAACTTCTAGGTACAATTGAGGAATAAGGCAATTAACTACCTATATAATTATGCTGAGGACATTCACAGTGCAGTGAAACCTTCCTCACAAACACACATAATTCAGATGACCTTAGTGTCTTAGTATGGTGGACACCTTACTGTCCTGTGATATCTATCTCACATGAAGAACATATGTAGGAATAGGTTACTGTTATTGCTATTTTAACATCTCATTTCTCTGCATTCGTAGCAATGTCTTGAGGCTACTAGCTAAGTAGTTGTACTCCACTTGGCATATTAAGCTTACATATATTAAGAAATTCCTCCCCAAGGAGTTCTGAGACAAAAGAGAACAGGTTAATACAAGAAGCAGAGAGGAACAGCTCTGGTTACTGGAGGGACTGCTCTGTGTCATTAGTTGCAGTGACAGCACACTGGCAACACAGCCATTACTTTTAAGAAGCATAGTTTTCATATCAGTGATTTCTATGGCTTTTGAGTTGTTCAACAGGTGTAAAAGCAGCATACAGCATAGTGGGCTTCAATAGCTGAATTGGTTAAAGTGCTTAAAATATTATCTAAAGTATTGCTTAATAGAAATATTGCAGTAGTTGCCAAACATTTTTATTAACTTTTCCCCAAAATAGATGAATTCCTTAAAATCCACTTTGGACAGCTTCTCCCTTTTTCTTACACTTGGGAAACCATTTATGAAGGAACAGGGGAACATCAATCTTATCAAACCGGATAGGCAGAGATACACAGAGATAACACAGGCTCAAAAGATATGATGTTGGACATCTATGGCTCTGAACTGTGGAATTTCCAGCTTGAAAAGTAACAGCTTCAAGTTCTTCCAGGAAACTGGAGGAAAAGAGGTTGAAAAGGGAAAAAAATAGGAAGGCGGGGGGGGGGGAGAAAATCTGTAATAGAAATTGCTTCTTCCGCCTTAATACATAAAAAGTTGAGTTTCCTATCAGTTGCACAGGTGCAAATCTCATCTGTTCCTGAAATTGCAGGACTGTAACTGACAGCAAAATTTGGTCCAGCAAAAATAATTTTATTTTATATTGTAGCCACCTTACAACAAGCACTGTCCTTTAGAAACAACCCTTTGAAATTGAATGTTCTCTTGCATCCTTTTATCAGAAAACAGCAGCCCGCCAGAGCTCTCTGCAGTTTCCCAGGGGTGCCTGCAGACATTACAAGACATGAGCAGGTCAAGCCACATTAAAACACGAGAAAATCCCAGACAGATCACACCCAGAATTTACCTTTAATTGTCCTCTTCAGGCAAATATTCTTGCACAAATTCAACTTCATGCACACCTGCCAGCAAATTTGTGGAGTAAAAAATACATCTTTTTCAGGGATGAATAGTAAATCCAAATAACTGAATACATTTTTATCATCATTTTGGTTAGTGGTGCTTTTTTGAGTTTACTTGCATTTCACCTGCAGAAAAAAAATTCCGTCGACCGAGGCTGTTTGGACTGGACATCAGGCAGAAGCAACAGGAACAGTTTCAGTTTCACATTCTTGTGAGGTTTTTGGGGTTTGTTTTGTTTTGAGGTTGTCTGGCTATGGTTTTTACTTGAAGCTTGCCAGGTTAAATTACCCTAAAACCAAACTGCTATAAAAGAAAGGATCAGATCTTGAGATGCAAAACTATGGACTTCTAAACAACTCTGTTGCTCTCTTTAGCTTATCCTCTGAGATTTCTACCCTCTGCATGGTTTCCGTAATTGCAATGTTCAATCATCTCATAGACATTATTTCACTGTCTTATTGACTGAAATTATGCCTCCTATTCACATCTGAAAATGGTTCCAATTTTGATTCATACAATTCAGACACTTCACAACAGTAGCAGCAAGAGAAGCACATTGTAATTACTTAGCAAACGTTTTGTTGCCAGTGTCATTTTATCTCTCATCCCCGCATGCTCTTTTTGTACATATACATCCCATAATATACACTTAGTATTAGAAACAGGAAACAACTATCGAATGGGAGTCATGTTAAAGTCATGTGTTTTGACCTAAGTGTTTTGTTATCACTAAAACCACTTAATTGAAGTTTTTAATTTTGTCAGTCATTCATTTGGGGTTAGATCCTCTCAGCTGCAGTGGGTTTATGCCTGATGCAGTTCAGAAGGGGAAAATGAGGTGCAAACTCATGCAGAACTGACTGCTATTCCAGTTTTACCCTCCTGGCATGCTTTCTCTCTTTCTTTTAGCAAAGAATATTATGTACTTTAAATTAACAATTTAGCTTTATGCCACATAAAAATGCACATGTTAAGTCACATGTCTTGTATGGCTAAAAAGGAGCTAGAAAACACCTGAGAAATTATGAAACCTGCTAAGTATACCTATAACTTCCAGGACAAATACTGGTATTTAAATAATCCATGGAAGGTAACTCCAGGTAGCTTGATCCAGGGTCTCAGAAACCTAACCAAAAGCTTTTTTTAATTCTTAGATTGAACCCTTATTGAACTGAGACCTATTCCTTCCCCAGCATCTTTGAAGAATGACTGACTCCTGCTTTTTACATGCTAGGTTGCTATCCCTTCTTCCAACTTTATTTTTTTGCTATATTTAAAAAAAACCTTTATATTTTTCTAGCAAGACGTTTTTTCCATAACTCTTATGTGTTTCTTTCCTCTAGGATGTATGATTCATTTACATATTTTTTAAAGTTGCCAGAATTTAGACACACATTACAGTAGTTGTCTAACCAGTGCCTAAAGAAGAGACATGGTACCTTTTTCACACCTTACTCCAATATTAGATTTTTATTCACCCAGAATGAGGTTTTTTCTTTTGGCAATAGCATTATAACATTGACTGTTATTTTGCTACCTATCTGCTTTAAGGTCCAGATGCTTTTTTTCTGTATTATATGGCATTTTCTGTTTTATATTTGGTTTTGGTTTTTTTTTTTTTTTCTCTTTCCTAGTGGAAAGCTTTTTGTTGTTTCTTCGTTAATTCAATTCTCTTGATTTTGGACCCCATCTCTTAAGTGACCAAGTTTATTTTTAACCTCTGACCCTTTCTTCTGATGTCCTTTATGTGAAATAATGTCAAAATATTCCACAGGGTGGAGAGAAATCTTCTGCATAAAAGCTGACTGACATAGTGTATATACCCACTTTGTTACCTGGATGTATCTACAGTATTCTTCAAGGGAATTCCCAGTAGCGGATGAACACAGACATAACATACAGGCACACACATGATGTTTGTAATCTCAGACCACTTTTTAAGCTCAATGGAAGTTAGCTTTAGTTCTAATCATCACTCTGCTTTATGGGTAGTTTGTGTGCATTATGTGCTTACACTGTGCAGAAAATGCCTTTCTGTCACCACTAACAAATGCCATACTTATGGCTGATGTATCTGATATTCTTGTTATGAACATTATTACACACATATTTTGGCTTGACTTTGGTGTAACCATGCTGATAAGCTCTCTCTGTTGGGTCATTTATTTGCTATTTTCTTGTTTATGCCAGTTTTAATTTCAGGGTATGGTGGTAACAGCTTGTACTGTCTGAGGCTTTACAACATCTACTGAATGCTTATATAGCAGGAGTGGGGGAAGCTAAATACTCAGAGTTAAAACACTGTCATGCAGAGGTTCATTTTCTAGCTCTGCAGTGCTGTGAGTGGGAGAATCAATATAGGCATAGGCACAGGCATAGGCATAGGCGTAGGCATAGATTGCCACCACCACCAAGAACCGTCTAAAAATAAAAGTTGTTAAGCTAGTAATGCTGCACATATAACTACTCCTTGTAATAAGAAAAGGCAAAACCAGCATGTGGCAATATTGGTCATATGGACTAAATAAATGGTCCAAGGTTGATTTAAATTTAAGTTCAAAGTAAAAAGCATGAAATATATCTCTTGCAAGAATTAAATTAGCACATATCTGAAATGTTTTATCCTGACCTGATGCAGATAGAAAACAGCCATTGATTTTACTGGAAAAAATCCAACTCATATCACTTGGGGAATCTGCCCTCTCATCAGCACTGAAGATCTGAGAGGCATTGATGCCTACTAAAATTAATGGGAATTGCTGATGTTCTTGGAAACAAACCCTGTAGAGTTGCATTATTTTAACTTGCTACTTTTCTTCTTTTTAATGTGTTACCTATTCTTATTATAAGGTCCAGCAGAAGGACAATATCCTGCAACACAGCAAAATTTCACTTTTTTGTGACAACCATTTTAGTGACAACCACTTTTCCTCTACAGTGTATTGAATAGGATATAACTACTTTCAGTGAACTGACAATGAAGTTGTGAAATATCATCAGAAAAATATTTTTCAACATTGCTATTTATAGTATTTGATGTATGTTCTGAAAGTGTCTGGTTTTACCAAAGTTGAAAAAACTTCCTAGAATTTTTTTCCAGAAGAGAATGTTATCACCAGTAATAAAATATTCTTTTAAAGTTTCTTAAAGTAATGCATTTGCATGTATTTTAATGTTAATCAATATCTAGCTTTTGGGAAGAGAAACACTGAACAGACATGAAAATCTCTGAGCACTATTTTTGTAGCAATGTGTAGGCATGGTTGTGAGTAAGCAGAGCACGACCTTTCCAGCGGATGGATCAGTTGATAATGTGGCTTTTTAGAGAGGCGCTTCAGGAACAGATACCCAGGCATCAGTCTCTTCCACTCTCCTTGGCAGAAACATTGCTGAAGGTGACCAAACAGCTGTTCCAACTCTGGTACACCGTGCTGTCAGCTCAGCTTAGCTCTCACCACAGGCACAGGCTGATACAGTTGTAAAAAAATGGCTTCTCCCGTTTAAGGCAAATTTCATTCTCCTCTGATCAGCAGCAAGGGGAGTAGTTAGTGTTCATCAGACCTTTGAGTTTTAGAGGTAAAGACCTTTCTCTGGCCTTATGCAGCTTATCTTGGATTCCATATATTAGTACTTAAAAGTCCATTAATCCTAACTGAACGTGCTTTACTAGAAACTTTGAAATAAAAAGGCAGGGTAACTGCTGAACAAAACAGAGGGTATCCACTTCTTACCTGATATTCCCCCTGACATTTCAGTACCCATCCTCTCTCAAACAGTGTAGCTGCGGCAGCAGAGATAGGGAGATATGGAGTGACTGAGTCACCTCTGACATTTATTTTGAGTCTTGAAAACAATATTATGCATTTACAGCGCAGTCATTTTTCAATTGAATTTATCCTCGTGGACTTTTCCAGCTTTCTTCTTATCGGGTGATAAGACTGTTCTGAGTTGCTCACGTTTATTTTCCAGTCATGCTTCATAACCACTTGAACGTCTCCCATACAGGAGGACGAGTTCTGTTAGGGCACGTGGACCAGTCCATCTAGCAGTGCCTGTGAATTGCAGAAAAGCCAGCAAAAGATTCAAGTCACTGATGCTCTGGCTTAGCAGTCCATCACTGAAGAAAGCAAACCTTATTAGTGCATTAAATTTCGCGTAGTGCTCAAATAAGTTTGTATACAGTATGTGAGGAAATTTCAGCCCACTAATACAAAATAAATCATTTGGTTTGCTTTAAATTCCTTCAGATTATCCGTTGGCTTTCCCACTGAGCAATTTTCTTCTGTTAATCCAACAGCCACTATCAGCAGTAAGCAACTGATTCATCCAGCTAGTGTTTTCCTGTAACTGTTCTGAATTAATTCTGCACATCAATTTACAAACAAATTCCAAACATGCAAGGAGAAGGTGCCCCAATGATATGAAACTTTGCACAAAAATATATGAGCTACACAAAATCCATTCTGTATTATGTTTAATACATTAGCTAATATAATACAATAATAATATATTACAATTGCAGAAGTAGCAAAAATTCTGATTTCACATGTAAAGAAGCTATGAAAGTCTTATTAAACAAGGAGACCTGATGTAGTTTGCTAGTGTCTTACCTTATTGATTTTTAACTTTTACAGAATGTCTCAAGTCTTAGAACAAGGGTTGTGGTATTGAATTAGTGACAGAGCACTTTCTCGAAATTTCCATCCTTTTTTCTTCCAGTACTGTTTTCTAAGGCAGTTTTCTAATTATTGCATTTAAATCCACAGCAAACCTTATACCATTTGCTATAGCAGCAGTGTGCTATGACAAGAGGCGAAAAAACAGTCATCTGTGTAATATTATGTTACTCACTATAGCATATGCAAATTATACAGTAAGTGAGGCAAATGTACGTACTGTTTGGGCTAATGTTTTATGAACATTTTTGGTGACAATGTTAACGTTCAAAACTAATAAATTAAAAGGTTAATATATTTCAAGTCATGGCAAATCTCTGGAAAATACCTTTCGCTTGAAGAATATTTAATTGCTTGCTTGAACCAAAAACTTATTATTTATGGATTAAAAATGAAATCTGTCTATATTTATGTAAAGCATGGTGTAGATTTTCACTGCTTGCTACATCAACTGAATATCTTATGTCATTCCTGAAGACGAAGTCCATCCAACTCCTGTAACTGAAGAGCAGAAAGTGCCCCATGCCTCCTCTGCCCCTAGTCTGGTCTCTCAGCTAAACTTTTGTTGCTCTTCCTATAAACTGCCTAATCAGCATTGGGTGGTCAGGAAGACAAATCAGTCAATTTATAAGCTTTTTCTTACTAAAACAGTTACTTATAGCTCCTGATTATGACACTTATCACAATATTAATATTTTACCTTTGTACAGCACCTTCCATCCCAATGGATTTCACAGGTGTACTCCCAGAAATGTACCAAACCTGGAAGACGGAGCAACAACCTTTTGCTGAGAGCTGCGGGCATTTTAACTCAGGACACTTACTATTGAGGCCCATATACAGTTCGTGTTTTGCTTCTACTTCATATCCAAAAGATGCTACACTGAATAAATCTGCTCAGTCCTAGTGCATAAAGGAATAAACTGAAACAAAAATACACAGTCAGCATTTTTCTCTACTTTTTAGTAGGCCCTGTAGGCTGGATTGAAGAGTGTTAATAGACAGCTTCAGTGGATAGAGTAGATGGACTCTTCCATCTACTGTGTACAAAACAGTCAAGGGGGCACAAGTCCTCTAACATCCTCTGAAATCTCTTTTAATGAGCCTTTCACAGCTTCTTTGCATGTGAAATCAGAACTCTTACTGCTTCTCCTGAACACCTGTACTATAATTGTGGATGTTCTATTACTCATATGTTTTTGTGCTGGGATTTCTAAGACAGTTTTCTGATTTGAACATCCTTGAGTATACAGATCTAAATCTCAATTCATGTACGCAAACAGTATGTGTGTTTCACATATTCACAAAATTTGGTGGGACAATGGTACTTTCTCTGCAGGGTGAACCAAAACAAGTTCTTCTGGGAGTAGCATAGCTAAAACTGGTTTTCTTTCCTGTGTTAACCCTGGGAGCCCTCCTTGTTTGCCATGACATTCTCACCAGGAATCAGATGGCAGCAAGGAGCACAGTGCCCCTTTGGGCTGGCTGGGGCTTGCCTGGTAACTGTCCAGCAGACTGCTGACAGGCACAATGCACAATGGCTGTACTCTGCCTGGTTTTCCTTCAGGGTGAGCAATTAAACTGGGTCTATATCACCAGTGCAGCTACCAATTTTGATGCAGTTTGCAGGAAAAAAATTATCATTGAGACCACCATATATGTCTCATTTTAACATTCCTTGGAAGTCCCCTATGAACACTGGATTTCATAGCAAAGTCTAAAGGTTTTCCCACCTTATATAAAATGATCAGAAGAGTACAGCTAATCTAGTGGAGCAAGATGAGACAGAAGAGAATTAAGCCTATAACCTGTGGCTTCTGTCTTATTCCTGGACTGCATTTGGGTGCCATACCTGATATTCAACAAGTACTCTTATCTGCTTGCTTTTCTTTTTTCCTGGCTTCTGAAAGAGGACTTTTTGCTACTTATATTCTCCCAAATATCTTCTCAGTCAAACTCTCAGAGACACTCATATGTAAATCATAGAATCATAGAATCATAG
>NW_009202153.1:0-8985 GCF_000690835.1 Fulmarus glacialis
GGCCCTGGGGGCCGACGCCGGCTCCGACGCCCCCGCTGCTTACCAGGTAAGGACCAAGCTTTCTTCCTCCGGCCCTGCTCCCCCGGGGCGCCCGGCAGACCCCGGGGGGACCCTTCTCGTCTTGGGAGCCGAGGGGGTGGGTTTGTTTTCGGTGCCGGCCCCCCGCTCCATTCATGTTCCCGCGGATTCACTGGAGCAGCTTTTTACTGCCGGGTATTAATCTTGGCTATTCTGGTAGTTGCTGTAAATTCGTGCCTAATTAGAAACATTAAAAAAAAAAAAAAAAAAAAAAAGAAAAAAAGAAGCCCTCGCCATTGAAATTCTCTGAAAAATAACATTAATATCCATAATCTGTCACCCCTGCCACTATTAATAACAAAAAATCTTTAACATTTATGAGGAATGGATTGCACGGTTATCTGAAGATGTCTCTCTTTTTGAGTAATCGACTTCTTCAGGGTCTGATATGAAAAGAGCCTTTGACCCGATCTGTTGCCACCTTCTGCCATTATTCAGATAAAATGAAATCTAATGTTGATAGATGGGGAGGTAAACCAGGACTGGTTCTGGGAGAACAATGGTAGCAGATGTGTACCCAGTAATACGGGAGGACTGCACTCAGATTTCCTGAAATAAATCAGAAACCTCAGGCTTCCTCTTTCAGTTTCAAAAGTATGGGGTGGAGAGACACTCTGCATCTTCCTGAAGTTTGTTTTAGATCACGGCGCTTATTTCTTGGTGTGTTATTGGTGTGGTAATGCCTGTGTTATGGTCATATACCACAAGCTCTGGTCTGCTATCCCAAAATATTTGGAGTGTGGCGAGGAAAAAGGATTCAAGAATGTGTAAACATTGTTGCTGTAGTATCCGTGTCTGCTGTGCACCCATAGGGTCTCACTCATGGCACTCTTCTGTCAAGTTTTATTTTACCTTCTTGTTCTGCTTACGATCAGACGTTATGGCCTTTCTGTATTCTGGAGCTGAGATAGATTCAAATTGGCAGCTGGGAGTCATAGGGGAATAAACTCATATTTCCTCGCAAAGTTTGGGTCTGCCTGTACCTCTTATATGTTAAAGATGTAATGTATTAAGTACGTCTCCACAGGCCGGGTCCAGGGAGATTTTAGTACAGAGTAATAAATATGAATGTTTCTGTAACAATTAGTATCTACAGGAATGGTTTTCAGTTTAAATGGAATGTTTATTGCAAAAAAAAAAAAAAAAATCTTTAAATTACTTTATACCTTTAAATTTAATGACTTCCAAAGTGAGAGAGAGCGAGAGGAAGAGCATTTCCAGTGGAAAAAAAAGGAGTGTCCTCCAGGATAAAGTGTGAACAAAACAGCAGTTTGTCAGATCAGTTTTGTTTGCCAAGGAGACGGTACCTGTAAATATTTTTGTTTGGTTTTAATAGGGAACTTGCTGTTGACTTATTTAAACCACAGAAGCAATAGGTAGTCTTTTTGTTCCGTTAAACGTGAATACAAGAATTCCTAATTTTAAAAAAAAGCCCTCCAGGTTCCAAAATCACACTTGAAACTGAATTTGTGATAATTAACAGGACAATCTTCCTACTGACAGCTCTAATTAATAGTATCTGTAATTAAAATCGTGCCCTTCCAGGAGGAAAATTGTTTGAATTTCTTGGAGTGACCTTTTTTGCCATTTCTCCTGGGAGTATAGTGGTTAAGTTGATATTGATTTTATAATGAGCTCTGGTTTGTTTAATAAGAATCTGTAATCCAGACACTAAATGAAATGTGTGCTTCATTTCTTCCCAGATTTATATATATTTTAAAATCTTCCTAGTTAGATCTGAGAGTGACATTTTCTGTTCAAAAACAAGAACAACGCTTCGAGGATGCTGCTCAGCTTTTCAATAGCAAGACTGTATTAATATTCTTTGTTCCTGACCTTTGAGCCCAGTCCTAACCACCTGACTTCTTAAACATTTCCATTGGTTTTTCAGGGGAACTGTACTCATGAGTGGGAGGAAAAATGTTTTTCCTTAAATACAAAGGTTTCTAAGGGCTTGGCTCTCCTCCCATGGAAGTAAATGGGAATTTTGCCATTTGTTTCAATGACAGCAGTAGGAGGCCCCAGTATAGGCAGACAAAATACTCAGGCAGTTTTGATGCTGCTAAGTAGCATTTTATCAAAATGAATCACTGAGCCTGGTTCTGTATATAATAAACTATTCACGTGGATTTGAAGAGAAATAGGATTGAGCCCTATTTGCATCGTCAAAATCGCCCTATGTTGAGCTGTGTTAGATGTAATGGATATCTGGTGTGATGCATGTTTTGGATAACATCAGTTAGGTCTCAGAAAAGCATCAATTACCTTTTTCCTCATCTTCTCTGATACTCATAGGGGAATAATGTAACCCGTATTAATACGGGGGAAGAAAAAAGCAGATAGCTTTGAAAATTGTACCTACTTTGTTCTCTTCTGTTAAATGTTTCCCAAGTATCTACTTGGTTAACTCAGTGTATTTTAAAAATATGAAATATTTCAGCAGCTGCTGCCACTAGACTTTAAAGCACGATACTCCAATATGTTGCTGCTTACAGCTTAAGTGACAATTCAGATTTATTTTTCTTTATTTGAAGGGGGAAAAATTGGTCGGTATAAAAAGGCCTGGTGGCCCAATGTGATTCAGAGAGAACACTGAAATATCACTTCGATTCACATGCTTCTCAAAATGTCAGTGGTTTATATCCTCACATAAACAAGACTGATCTAAATTTTCAAGATTTAGCAGAAGCATTTTTCATTCTAACCCAGTTCAGCCAGGAGAGTTCATTCGGGGTTTTACTCCTTCCTTACTCACCCTGTGAACTTCGAAGAGTTTTTTCCCACAGCTGCTTTTTTTTTTTTTTTTTTTCCCTCCCTTTCTAGTTTGCACGGCGAAATACCAGCTTGAGAAGGGGAAAACAGACAAACCGTATTGTCAGGGAAATAGCAGGTTGGCTGCTAAGTCCCCCCCCCGCGCCGGAGGCGTCGCGCCTGTCACGCGACGTCGCTCTCCCTGGGGCGCTCGCCTGCCGGCAGGAGCAGTTCTTGTGGGAGCCCGCTTGTCTACTAGCACGAGTATGGCTTGCGTGAGCGCGGGTAGAAGTGACCAGCTGAACAACCAATACCGTTTAAAAGTTGAAGCAGGCAAATAAAATCTCGGCGGTGCCCTCGATAAGCTGCCAAAGGGGCCGATACCACTTGCAGAGGCTGCGGCGTGAGTCTGGTTCTTCAGGTGTTTGGTAGGGCAAGCAGCTGGCCTTCCAAGTGTTAGAGTAGGGTGGGGGAGACTAAACCTTACTTAAAGACTAAGTGACACTAGGATAGATACACAATTGCAACTTCATCTATCTTTGAATCACTAAAGAGCAAAATTATAGGCTGGCTTAATTAGACAGTGGCTAAGGAGCTTTTCAAAATTAATGGAAATAGTGTATCTCAGAAAATGTTGCATGTGCATGAAACACATTTTATGCATAAAGGCGGACAATTTTTGCGTACCTTTTAAACACGTCTCCTGTTCTTTCAAATCACACGTGTAATGATTAGATAAGTCAGCGTTAGCATTCAAGGATGACTAAAAAGAGGTTCTTACTGCTCTGCGCATGTGCACACCTGCACCCGTGTTTTTAATTGTTGCTCGTGTTGCTTTGATCTTCTTTGAAAAGCAAGTTTAGCATTCTGCAAGCCCACTCTCTGGTTCGGGAGATTAGGGCAGAAGCGTTTTAGGAATTTTCAGCAGACATTCTTTGATTTATTGCACAACACTGAGCAGATTTTCTTCATCCACTTTGAAGCCTTTAGAACGTAACCCAGAGAAAACGGGCATTCAGACATGGGGGGTGGGCTGCAACCAGGGCCACTAAGTGCACATCTTACTTGTCACTGCTCCCATTAGCAAGCAATTTATTAATGTAATGAGTGTATGTTAGTGACTGCTACTATTTAGGGATGCTCTGTTTGATTCAGGGTGATGTATTTGTGAGTCCAGCTGAACCCTGGCTTTTGACCCCCGTGTGGGGAACACTGGGTTGTGCGAGATGTTAAATCATCAGCATATTTTATACTTTGCACTGCAGAACTTTCCTATGAGCGTAGTCTTCTGCATCGCTGATAATGCTCTGCAAAACGTTGGCCATAATGGCATTTAAAGGCAAAAGTTAAAATGCACTGAAGCTGGCTTCGGAAAGCCTGCCTTTTAATATTTTATGTCAGTAATGTTCTTTTTAATTTTTCTTCATCTCAGCCAAAAGATCTTCCTTTAAAATGTGAGGGGGCAAAGACCAAACAGTTTGCAGTGAAGCTCCTTCTTAAACTGCCTGAAGTATTCAAGGTTACATGAGCCGCGCACTGTCAGTGCAGCTGGATTACATCATCAGCTGTTTTAAAAACTTGTTCAAATAACTTGATTTGGCAGGCATATAACTGTAAATTGTACGTTAAATTCTACATCATTACATGTATTATATTATGTATAAATTATATATTCCTTTGTCAAATACAGTCTTATTAATTACATGATTCTTTTGGATTCAAAGCCACTAAGAACTTCTCTGCGCTTTTAAAGATTTGATCCTGCTGGTGGTTTTGATTAGAGATGTTAAGAACACAGTATTTACCACAATTACAATAAATATTTTGCTGCAAATATTTTAAAAGGCTCCACCTGAAAGAATCCATGGGAAACATACTGTCTACTTAATCATCATGCCTGTTTTGTGTGTTTAAATACAGATAATTCATTACCTCTAATATGGCTTCATATTTTACACTCTAGACTGACTTTCATAAGCAAACATGTTGTTAGAGTATTAGACCTTGACGTTATAGTAATACTGTATATCAACTCCTTAGAAAATGGAATTTTGTGAACTAAGTGCGGGAAACATACTGTCTACTTAACCATCATGCCTGTTTTGTGTGTTTAAATACAGATAATTCATTACCTCTAATATGGCTTCATATTTTACACTCTAGACTGACTTTCATAAGCAAACATGTTGTTAGAGTATTAGACCTTGACGTTATAGTAATACTGTATATCAACTCCTTAGAAAATGGAATTTTGTGAACTAAGTGAAATGGAAAAAAAAAAGGAAAATTTGCTGTTCATATTTATCAGGTTCTCAGTAATATTCAAATTACCATCAGGACTGGGACCAAAGTAAGCTGGCAAACTGGGGATAGTCAGTACCATGAAGTATTACTTCCTAGCTATGTAAAATTGTTTCATTTTCAAAGACCCTCACTACACTTAAACAAAAAAAGATATCACTGAGGACAAAGTGTATTCAGTTCATGAGTATTTAGTAAACATTTCAGTAAGGAATATATTTAGTAAGGATTTTGGACAGATGAAAATTTTGCCTTAAGGCTGAATGCTAGGAAGGGCTTGCTTGTGTTTTCTTCTGGGAAAACAAAGGACATAACGCATTTTTAATCTTTTTCTTTTCCTGTGTCTTTATTAAAAGAGAAAAGGTCATCTCACATAACTGTGTAAAACAACAGGACAAACTGCAATTGTTTGTAATAAAACATACACAGGGAGGTATGTGTATTATAAGAGTCGTTCTTGTCCATTTAAGTCTGCTTATTGTACGTTATGCAACAATTTTCTCTATCTTTAATTAGAATTTTGTCTTAAAATAATTTCTTAGGAACCTGCAAATACATTGTATGTAATGTTGTTACATAAACAGCTGTACTTTAAGATGAGACAGTTTTCACAATGTGCAAAATATATATTCTACGCAATAGCAATCATGGGAGGGAAAAACGAAGTGGGGAGTGTTTTCAGGTGATTAGAAGAGAGCTTACCTTATGTTAAACACTTCACTGAAGTCAGACAGTGGATGGCCAAAGCAGAATGAGGCAAAACAGGAAGTGTACAAATATGGATTTAACTTTTAATCTGTTTTTTATCTGATTAGTGTTCAGAACAATCCACAATTCCTGTGGTGCAGTGGACTATGTAATTCCCTAGCCTTGCTTCCTGTGGTAGCCGTAAAATTGAGTTAAATGGTAGTAATGTTCAAAATAGCATTTCAAAATACTGTATGAATTTATAAATCAGCAGAAATTTATCAAACATGCCTGTCTGATAAATTGGGGTATAAATAAATGAATAGAGGTATGTTATCAATCATACCCCTAGCACTGAAAATCAACTTCAAAATAGTGCTTAATGAGAAATGCCCATTTTAAGTGCTGAAGCTTAATGGCACAGATTTCTGAGGGCACTTCAGGAAATCTGTATTTGAGCTTGTCTCGTCCGTCTGCAGGAGCAGTGCTCTCCCGTCGCCTCCTCCCCGGCTCTGCCCGGTGCTCCAGCCCGCCCTGCCCCAGCAGCGGGGCAGCCCCAGGGGAGTGGCGCTGGCTGCGTGAGAGAGGGTTGTTGGGCTTGTTAGAGGTAGCTCTCCTCCAAGCTTTTCTCATTTAAGAAAATAACTTCTGTAAATTACTCGGTGTTGGAGAAATGGACTTGCCCTGACTGGAGGAAGGTCCTGGGCTGCTGCAGCAGTGGCAGTGCAGCAATGCTTTTGAGTGAAATACTCTTTACATTAGAGCGGGCAGGCAGGAGAGAGAGGGGTTTTGCAGGCAGGAAAGGAAAATGAGTACACACGCAGCTCCTGGAGTGCTTGGATAAGAAGGTGCCATGTGGGTTTAGATTTGAGTGATATAAACCATCTTTTTCAAGTAGCTGGCTGTTTATCTGCATAGGACTAGTGCAAAGTGGCAGAGAGAAGGGGATGTCGGCCCTCTCCCCTCACCTGGCTTTGTTTATTTTTCCCTGTCTAAAGAATATGCTGTTTGAGCTTGGTGTTTTGTGGAACAAGGACAAACATGCTGCAAACATCTTGCAGTATAATTTCTGTGTATTTAGGATGTAAGAAAATGCTAAGAAAAAAATAGTAGGAGAGGAAATTAAGTTAGTGACTCATTTTTAATTACTGGGAAATCCAGAGTCCTTACCCAAAAAGGCATTTCTTAGAAATGTGTGCTGGAGGTGCTCTGGACTTGCAGGCTGCATCTCACCTGGAACAGTAACTTGTTGGAATGGCCCTGGCACCATTTCAGGCCAAGCTACCCAACTTTTCCCCCAAACAATTTCTCAGCACAGTTAGCACAGGCCAAGAAAAAGACATATATTCATTCACCGGGCAGTTTTCTTAATAGTTTGGCTGTGACCGCCCGATTTTAGAGAGTGAGAATTACTGTTGCTTCACCTGCCCTAACTCCCCTTCCTGGACCGCTGAGGTCCAGGCTCCCGCCCCCGAGCATCCCGCTTCTGCTTCAGAGCCCCTTCCACCCGTCCCTGCCGCGCCGCGGGCTGTTTGCCAGCTGAGCGTGGGCTGGTTCTCGATAAGTACAATGGATTGTCTCCCTCTGGTAAATTGATTATGTCCCAGAGCCTGTACGTTATAAAGAAGCCAAAGATAACCACGGACTTGCCTAATGGGCTGGAGAATATTTGATCTGCAGTCCCAGGCAGTACCTCATCTCAAGTGTCCCGATTTCTTTCTGGAATAACTATGCTGTCTTCAGTGGCATTTTTTTCTGCAGTAATGTAGAGGATAATCAGGCCTGTCTTTCCTACACACTTCTGCCCTTTTTTCTCTTTCAGGATTTTCCTTTTTCTTTTGGAGCAGCTCTGTTATCATGTTTCAGGTTTGACGCATTCTTCTATCGTATATTCTCTGAACGCTCAGCAGCCAACACTGTGATCTGGCTTGCTGAGCCTTTCATATTCCCTCAGAGTGCTGCACTAGAAGAAAAAAATACATTTTTTCAAGTTTTTAACTGGGAAGTTTTTTTATTTGCGGAACAAATCTTGTATCAGGGTTGTGTTCCCTGGAAGAGAGAAGTTAATTTTGTGTACATAAAGAACTGTTGTAGACGATGTTTGTCGGTTCTTGTAGGACCATGTTGCCTGTGAGCAGGAACAGGTTGCAGTTTATTCTCTGAAGTCTGTAAGGTACATGAAAAGCATTCTCCTTACTGCTTTCTTCTGGGTACATCTGCTCATCCTGCACCTCGGTCTCACACGGCGGGCAGTGAAAGGGAAGAGGAGTGGGGGACGCAGGGTCCCTTCCTTTCTCCTTCTCCACGCGGGCAGGGAAGACATGTTGTGCGCGGCAGCGTGCTGGCAGAGCAGGTCCGCGTCCTGCCCAAAGCCAGCGAGATCTCAGCTTCGGGGATCTCTTGTCCTTTCTGCACGGTGTGTTTGTGCTCAGCCTTAGCGAAGGATTTGAAGCTGACCGCGGCCACCTAAGGTTTTCTGCTGGTAAACCCGCACGGACTTGGCTGTTTTGAGGGACAGTGTTCAAAAGTAGGTTTTGAATCCTCAACCTTCCTCTGCCTGTAGCCCTGTCGTATAGCTCTTGCAGGGACGTTGCAAAGTTGAATATTCTGGGTGGACTGTGATGGTTTTGCTCGTTTTATTGTGGTATAAACTATAAGAGAAGTAGTTTGCGTAGAGCAGACTGGAGCTCTCCTGGGGTCACGCTGCTCAACTGCTCCAACCTTCCCAAAGGCACATGTGAGAGGTGGTGTCTCGAACAGCCTTGGGAACGTGTGTGACACATGAGGGCAGGGGGACCCGTGGGTGGCCTGTGTGCAGAACTACAGAGAGTTGGATGTTGAGGCTGTGATTTGTGTTGACTGGACAAGAGGCCTCGTTTCATTCCTCTCAACAGGGACAAAGCTACAGCTCCAGGGATGAGGACTTCCTATCCAAGATGTTTTCCTTTTCATATATTTATGTGCACAACAAAGATCGAAATGCTTTCTAGCAGTTTAAAGAACTGTAAAAGAAAGTTTGATTGGTTAATGCACACCAGCAAGGTATGGTGAAGGCCTGAGACAGCTCAGCTGATTTCTTCGTGCTGTGATTTTTGCTATTGCAGGTTCTAAGCTCTCATAGTGTGTGTCACTGCTGCGCAAGTCGGCTGGGGCATTACTGCAGCTGCT
>NW_009202153.1:9016-50772 GCF_000690835.1 Fulmarus glacialis
AGTTCAGGTTCTCAGCTTTGAGCATGCAGATCCAGTTTTCATCATTTGTATTCCTACAAAACAACTAAACCAAGACTGAAGAAGGGGTCTGTAAAAGAACACTCCTGGAAGTTAAATCCTTCACAGAACCAAAATTAATTTGGAAGGGGATGGGAGAGAATAGCTTTGAATTGGAGAAAATAAATATAGTGTAGGTGGCTTACCCAAAGGAGAGAATGCATGAGGTTTTCTCTAAGCTTTGCTGACCAGTTTCTAGACTTTTTGCCAAAGACAAATGAGTGATGTTTTATTGATGTTTGCTTGGGATGACTGCATTCTGAACAAGCACAGATTTTGATCAGGGAAATAGTTTGTTAAATTTTTAATATTTCAGACTGATAAAAGTCCTATTCATTTTTGGTGCAGTTTTTATTTTTCTGTTTTCCTGTCTGGCTTACATAGTTGCAGGCTTCTTGATGATTCCTGCTTTTTCCTTCTACGTAGGACTGCTGCTGCTTTGCAGAACTGTGTTCTGGCAGCATCTCAGAGACTTCAGAAGTGGCTGATCTTGCTCTCCAAAGTGGGAACAGCTCATCATTATCATGATAAAACTCACTTTTGGTATTGAGTTTACATGCTTACCTTGGCTGATTAAAGCCACCCCCTTTCTCCTCATCAAATGTTACCTAACATGGAGATATATGCATTTCATGCAGGTGGGGAGGCTTTTCCTTGGTCGTGCTGTCTGACAACAGCAGAGGTATATGGTTTGAAGTGGCCTGTAGTAGAGCCATAACTACCAACCCTAACCATTTTCTAGTCCTGCTGGTCTGAACATCCCCCTAATCTTCAAAAATGTATCGGGTAGAATATTCACATGTCGGAGAAATACTGATCTTTCCTATTAACTATGAATAGAAGAACGAGGGAAAGATGAAAAGGAAAAATTCAGTATGCTGCTGCTTTTCTCACAGCGTGGGGAAAAGAAACTTGGATTTTAACTTTTTCCAGCTTCTTAGCTGGAGTCCATCCTGGCTTCCTGTGAAAGAAAAATGCCTCGTGTGGAGTGAAACTGTGATTTGCTGGAAGAGGTTTTGCTGCAGTGGATCACAGTGAAAGGTGTCAGTAGCTGGCTATCCACGTAAGATAGGAGGAGAACTGTGATGGAGCTGAACGTAGGTTTGGGAGCAAGAACAGTCTACATTACATAGTGAAATTATGTCATACAGCATCTCCCTCTGTACTCTGGGGAAATAATATGTACAGTAAAATGGGAATGTGAGCATGTAAATTCCATATACTGTCACCCACAAGAGTGAAATAAAGAGCTGCAATTCCTAATTAACCTCACTGGAAAGCTCTTGGGTGTGAAGTTAAAACATACAGAAGGGTTGCTTAGCAAGCTGTTCCAAATTTCAGCTTCTTTTTGAAGGTCTGGGTCAACCTGATGGCTCTCCAGGCATTGTTGACTAAATTTTATTTGCTTGTTTGAGGGCTTCAGAAGTTAATTAAGTATAAATCAATGCTTGAGGCTTCTGTGAGTGCTGGTCACTCCACCGCCAAAGGAACACTGCAGAAATGGAGGGAGTGAGGAAAAGGTGACAAGAATGATTAAGGGCATGGAAAACTCGTATGAAGAGAGATTGAAAAGACAGATTATTTCTTCCAAAACAGTACCAAGTGGCAGCGTAGAAAAGGAAAAAAAGTCTATAAAATGAAGAACTGAAGAAAGAGTGAAACTCTTATTTTGTCTTCTGCCTAGCACCAGGGCAAAGACGTTCAGTTATATTAAATACCTAAAATAAAAGACTAACAGAGGAAAAGCTATCTGCATAATACAACTGCAACATGCAACACTGTTTCTGCAGAATGTTGATGCACAAGTTGTTAGCAGAAATCTCAAAAACCAAATAAGCACGTGAGAAAAAATATTCTAGGTAATGAAGTAGCTGATGATGTTTTAGAAGATGTCTGTAACTTCATGCCCCAGGTCTTAAAATAATCCAAAGTTAAAATGTGACCGTTTTAGGAATACGCCTACCTTGTATGTGTTCTCCTGTGCTGTTCCCATGGTGCTTCTCGCAGACAAACTGGTGCCTGGTGGAGAGGTCTGGGGTGGCGTTAACAACCCCTGTGCTTGCGCGAGTTGGCAAAGGGAAACCCAGGAGCTTCAGTAATGGCCAAGGACGTTCTTTTCTTTGAAAGCAAACACATACATTAACTCCTTGCTGCTGCTGGTGGGTATTTGTTGTAAGCGGTGCCACGGGGCAGGTCAGGGGTGGCAGGGAGGTCTGCAGCTCTGCCCCGGGCAGGCAGTGCCAGGGCACGACCGTCATGTGGTTGAGAGCACGGTGGTACGGAGGGGCAGGGGAGAGCCCAAGAGAAACGTGCATTTTTGCTGTTGTTGCTGTTTTCTCCAAAATGTGAAGTCTCCCTGTATCTCTGACCATCAGTACTGAGTATAAAAAACCTCTCAGTTTTTCCAGAATCTCCTGTAACACTGATAAAGCGAATGTGTAAAAATATTGACCAGCATTTTTAATCCTTGAAGACTTTTGTGTGCATGTCTGTTCTCAGAGACATGATGGAACTCATACATACTATTTTTTCCACAGTTTAGAACAGTTTCTCTGTATTACCAATTTTTTTTGCTCGTAATAACCTGCGCTGACTTACTAGAAGCTCTGTGCTTTATAGATCCTTTTTTTTCCACACTGTTTTCTTGTTCACAAAATTTGCATTTGTTCTTCCTAGCAGAGTTAGAAGAGTGATTTTGTTTTTATTTTCAGTGGGGAATGGGTGGAAAGCAATGACTTTAGTTTTCAAATCAGGAAAGGGTAATGACTGGCAATTTCAACTGTCATGATAGATGATGTTATGAAAAAACATTTGTCGCTGATGGCCATCCTTGATAAATACTTCCTTACCCCAGCATCACTTCTTACATGTATAGCCACCTTCTATGAAAAAAAAGTATTTGGGGTTTTTAGAAGTTTTTAGACTTCTTCTTGTATTTCTCTGACTGTTTTTAGTACCTCTGTTACCATGAATGCAGTTACACAGACTTAAGGAGAAGCAATAATAATCTTTGCAATGGCGTACAATAACATTTTTAGACATAAATTTGTGGCTATATGTTTCTTTCTTTCCGAGATAGAATTGCATGCTGAGTCCTGCTGGCAAGCTGGGAATTCTTATTTCTAGCAGAAATTATCTCCCATTTTTAGTCCTGCAGGCCAATAAAATAGTGGACTACACAGCCTTAATGTATATCTTTCCTGAGAAACTACAGCTGGCTTGGGACTGCATTTTTTGCCTGCTTTGGGCCCCAGGCAACTGTAAACGCTGGGAGTGGAAAAGGAAACATTTGCGGCAGTTATCTTTTAGAGCGCTGGCATCTGCTGGAAGCTGGTCGGGCTTTGGGTGGGTTAGACAAAGTCAAAATAGATGATGAATTTGCACATGGTTCTGCATGGCCTTTCAGGTTAATTCAATCGTTACTGTGGTTTATTTGTAACCCATACTGTGCTGTACAGCTCTCGCTGTGCTAGTGGTGAATTTACTGTGCAAATTCATATTAAGAAGCAGCTGTGCCCTCATGAGCATGTATTTGAGTTAGTTAAGATGAACAAAATGTGGAAAAGGTGAAGTTTGTTTTACACGTTATTTTTCTCTGTCTAGGTACTCCTTAAGAAATCTTTCCTCTTCCAGCTTCGTATTTACCATATACTTGTAAAACGTTACATGCAACCACAGCTGAAATGTGGGAAATGCAGTTTAGAAACCAGCATTGGTTGAAACCACCAAAAAAATATATTCCTTCTTTTTTTTTTTCTTTTTTTTTTTTTTTTTTTTTGTGGCAGGTAGGTCAATCTCATATCCCGCTGCTTCCAGAATTACAGTTGTATGAATTGCAAGACCAGTAATGCTTAGACACTGTCAGGGACGCCCTGAGAAAAACCTGGGTGCTTTTACACCAGTAGATCTCAGGTGACTTCAAGTCTATGGTTGGCAGATCTTTCCTATTAGAAATAGTCCCTGCTTTCCTTGGAGGCATCCAGGTAGTCTCTTTAAATCCTGAGAGAAACCACCATGATGTCATTATGACCATGATGTCATTATGCAGGGAAAATACCAGCTCAAATCAGATTAAAGAAACATCAGCTTTCTTCGTATCTCTTCTATCTGTGAAGTCCAGTGTACTGCAGTCCTGTTAAGTCAAGCATCTGTTTCATAAAACTCTTCCCTCTTTTAGAAATCAAGGATATAAACTGTCGTACTCACTTACAGAGTCCCAGTTAGAGTCGTTTCTTGTATTTTTGTATAGGAAAAAAATCCCCAGTAGAGTAACCTAAACATGGTCTTCAAATTTCACTGATCCTCTGGAAAGCAGTATTATCCCTAAAGATGCCTGTGCTTTCCTGGCATGGATAGCAGGGAAGACACACTACTGTTATTTCAGGGAAATGTCATTAGACCTATGCTGTCGTGTCTTCCTTGGCGACACGAGCTATGTAAAAGACATCTCCCTCCTTCAGGAGCTTCTGGGCTATTTAGATGTGTACCTCATTGATGAGAGGTTACTGAAAGAATTAAAGTAAAAATATTTCCTTAAGCTGGATTGCATAATCGATGTCTTCGGTTCTGTGCAAGCCAGAAATTTTCACATCTACTGGACTTCTGGAGATGTGTACAAGATGGTGATGGCTTTTTGTTTGTTTGTTTTGGTAGGATAAGTCTGTGCAAATGCTTGAATTTAAAAAGAGGCAATAAAACAAATAAATACAAATAAAGGAAGAGTAATTTTCCATGTAAGAGAGCCATGTTTTCTTTGCCTTTCCCCTCCTGCATGGCCTCCACTTTCTTTGTGTACATGAAGAAAGGAGAATTGTAATTATGTGTGTCACCACCAGGAAACACTCGCAATGCTAAAATAATTGAAATTTTTAATTTCACAGACCAAAATTGGGGTTTTGTTAGGAAAATGAGTCTCGAGCCTGTGTTTGACTGCAATGCTCTCAAAGAGAAACAGCAGACCCACCTTTTAGGTCATTTAAAAACCAAACCATGCAAAACCCCTACACCAAGACTCGGGGTTATATCCAGATGTACAGAGGGTGGTGCAGTACTAGAGGGCAGATAGTAAACTGAACTGGACAGACTAAGGCTGTATTGACAAATAAATACATTTTACTTTCTTCTGGGTTTTTTTTCCCCCCCTTCCCAAGATCTGTCACATACAAGTCTAGATAAATATGAGTTGTACAGAGTATGGATATGTAATGATACATTTGACGCTGTGTCTCTCAAAGTATAACTCTCAAACATTTTTCCAATATCTCCCTTTGTTCCTTTTCTGAAGGCACACTAATCTCAGTAGTTGCCTTTTCTGGCAAGGATAGGAAATGTATGAACAATTATTCGACATACGTAAACAGCTCTCTTACTCGTGGACAAGAAGTATGTTAAAATGAAACTAAAGCTTGAAAGTAGGTTTCAATAACTCAAAAATGAATGGTAATAAAGCTGTAATTATCCCCAAAGCTACAAACACGGTAAATAAGTTAAAGTTAAAGTTATAACACCTGCAAGCATATTAGGTATGCAAAAGCAAAACAAAGGCAGCCAAATGACTTTAGCTTCACCCTGTAGTAACACTAAGCAAATTTAGTTAGAGAATAATGATGTTTGTAGTCCTAGATTCATTTGTTTAAAAAAGTGAGCTTACCTTATTTTTTCATTTTTTAAATCTCACTGTGTGAGACTGCATCCATAGCATCCATAGCAGAACAGTTAAATCCATGCTGTTCGTGCAGACCTCAGCTCATCCTGTGAATAATGCCTCCTTAATTTAAAGGAAAGTGAGGCTACTATTTAATTAAATGTATTAAACCTGAGAAGAAAAGCATTTTTAAAGATCATATTCTCCCATACCTAGCATAAAAAAGGTTACATATATTCTTAGTTTTCATTATATATTTTGTTATAAAGTATAGCCTTGAATCCTTTAGAATTAATAGTCAGCATTTTTAATCTAAAATTTCTACAAACCAATTTTGTTTCCCATGTAAAATGAACACAGTGCTCTTGTGATCATGCCTGCTTAAGCAGATTTGTTTCTGATAGAATATTAGGCAGGGCAGGTTGAAAGGGCTTGGTGTACACTCAGCTATCACTTTTAATAAACAGTAATTTCTTTGTCTAATGTCTCTGCATTTTCTTAATAATTATACCATGGAAGGGTTTATTCTCTCTTATATTTTGTTAATTCTGAAAATAATTGTGCCGCACTTGTTTCTGGACTAGCTCAGGTGATTTCCATTTGTTAAGCAAAAGATTTTTAAAAGCATGGAAATGTTAGGCCTATTTCCTGGACTTTATTTTTGGAATTATGTACATCTGGGGATCAGTTACAAAAATAGATTATTTTCATTAATACTAGTAATGAAATGACATTTCTTTTTCTAAATAAACTGGAAAGTTGGAATTTCCTTCAGATCCCAGGCTCCTATTAAGCAGATCTGAGGTGAATGTGTCTGGGGAAGAGGAGCAGTATTTTAGATATGAAGCTGTTTTCATTTACTTTGGACTGAACAACTTCAGTTATAATGCACCTGGTGACCTGCTAGATGAGAACGATTCACGTGTGGTGGTCGGTGGCTGGACTCGGACTACCTGAAGATATTCCCTAGTGCATTCGCATTAAGTAGGTATATTTTAATAAACAGCATCCTCACTGGAGGCAGCTTTGAGGTGCAGTGGTTCATCTTTAAGAGTAATGAGTGGAAAGCCAAGGTGCACGTTGGCCATCTCTTAACCAGGATGCTCAGGTCAGGTCTCCTGCCTGTCAAGTGCCACCCTGAGGTTTTCAGATTCCATTTTTGCAGATAAAACAAGGGAAAAGATTCAATATTGACCATTCAAGCCTCAGTTCCAGCTGGTTTTAGTTCCATGCTTGCCTATACTCTTAGTCCTTACCAAGGTGTATACATAGATTTCTCTCCAAAACCAAACATTTTAGTAAACTATGTGGTCTTAATGGATTTTCCAGATACCTACTGTATTAGTTGAACTTGATGGAAGATAAAAATTTCTCCAAATTATCGTTTGCTGTCTTGCCCTTCTGTGACGCTGATGGCTGTGCATCACGAAACCAAGTGGCAGCAAATGCCGCTGCTGTCACTCGTTGGGGATGTCCAGTGGCCTAACACTTCTGGTGGTAAGCAGGTTGCATCTCTAAACCAGAGCTGGACAGGTGTCTCTGGGTTCATTTCTGAACAGACTTGATGCCTCCTTGGTTGAGAGGAGAGTTTCTTACTCATCTCTTCAAGTTCAGAGACCCATCTAACAAAACATAGTGGTAAGGCTGCCTCTCCATCCATGTGGGTTGTTGTCCATTAGGCGCCACAAGTCTCTTAATGCTCTTTAAATGTGGATAAACTACATTTATGCCACAATGTGGTTCATTCACAAGTGGACTGTATGGATTTGAAAATTCATTTGCTGTACCTGAGGAAATAATTGTTGCTTCATGCTTCTCCCTGTCTCTGTGAGGTCAACCAAGTATTAGGACACTTTAAAACCTCATTGGAAGAGGTCCAGGGCTTTTCTGAGAATACTGTTAATGGTTTGTTTAAGGTTATCAATTATGTCTCAAATAAAAAGCTCTCTACAGATGATCATTGTGCTGTACTTTGAACTCATTTAACTGGACATTATTTACAGAATATTTATCTTGGTTATGGCAGTTTTTGTCACACAGTGATATTACTTTTCCATTATATACTGCATGTGACCACCACATAAGTTTGATAATAAATGTTGGGAAATAAAAAACAGAGTAAGTGCCTCAGTATGATAGCAATTCCTATGTGATGGGAAATAATGTCATAAACTTCAAATTACCTTTTAAATAAATGTTTACGTCCAACCCATCCATTAGATCATAGCCCGAAGGGTCAGGAGGATCATTTCTTCATATTTCACTGTATGCATTATGATTGCTTTTTTAGGTGTAAATGATGTTTTTAAATGAAGAATGGCACTCGAACTACACACAAACGGCTAGACATTACTGAGTCGCAGTACGGCAGAAATAGCCTCAGCCACTCGGCTAAATATAGAAGTGCAGCAGTAAATTGAATTCATTCTTAGAAAATATTTTTAATGGTGTACGTGCTGAGACGATGCAGAAATACAGCTCGTGTCATTCTCACAGTTTGCAGCTTTGACATTTTAGTCATGTTTAGATTGTAATTGTGGTTTGGTAGATGGCTGATTTGCTAAATGCTTATGAGAGTAAGGATTTTGGAGAGCGGGGAAGAGCATACCTGAGCTTGCAGAGAAGAGTACAGGTAACAGACATCATATTAATGAGGGTCTTAACCATCTAGGGCTTTGTGCGCTTGTACAGTGATGCCACCTTTGTAAGTGCCCAGGGATGGTGTTTCCCTGAGAGCACCTGGTGTGGAACACCCCACACGTTGAGACCCCGCTATTCCCAATGCCTTTCATAGGAAGGGGACATTGCTGACCATCTCAAGGATGAAGCAAACCCAAATCCCACGTTTAGACGTTTTCCTGCTCTGAGCTGGACCTCCCTAGTCCGTATGTCCTAGAGGAACCCATTTGGCTCCCCAAAACACCCCATGCATCAAAGCTTTTATACGTGGCGGTGTTAACTGTGTTACCCCTGCAGCCCTAGGCTAAAAACCCAACCGGGAGCTGAAATGGTTGGGCTAACAGAGAGGTAGAAGCGGTAGGTGTCCTGAGACTGCTGATGTGCACGTGGGGATGGGGCAGGTTCCTCAGCCTGGGCTGGCTGGGAGTGGGGGAAGGAAGAGCTGTCAAGGGCCGTTAGGCTAATCTGGAAATAAATTCAAACAAAACACTTCTGTTTACAGGCAGGGGAAAACCCATTGTCTTGGAGATTTAAAACACCAATCAAGAAATTCAGTGGTGTTTTTGCTGCAACTATGATTTGACCTTCCTGTTTACATTAAACATTTTTTATGGCAGTATGCAGTGACGTGGTTGCTTTGTTTAAGGTATTTGACAGTTACAGCGGTTCTGGGAATAATTGTTTTGGTTCTATATATGTCAGGAAAGAAATATATTAATATTTGAGATCAGGTTACCTTTTTTTAAAACTTATTTATATTTGTTGTGTTTCTCAACATTACCTTCTTTCATAAGGACCATGAACATGTTAAACTTAGTTTTAAAACAACATTTCTTAGTAACATATTAAATACTTTATGTCCAAAACATTCTTTTTAGTTGGAGGTTAATCTACTCTAGAACCAGTTGGTTATAATATTTCTTCTTTTGTCATTAGCATTTGCGTAAAAATGTTATATTAATTTCTTAGAGTTCACTGATCCTGATGCTTTTTTGTTAGCAGAGGTCTATAATCCTTTCCACAGCAACCACTTGTAAAAGCAGAGGATTATGACTTGAGGCAGGATATGAGCAGCAGGAACAGATCAACTTAAAAACAAAGATCCTGTTTGAGTACAAATGCTATTGTTAGAACAGAGTTGGGGTGAGTCAAGTGGCAGGATGTCTATTAGAATATAATAAATTTGTATCTACGCCACATGGCATGCTAGCCAGAAGACACATCCTTTTAGCAGTTATGTGATAGGCTACATATTTTTATACCTTTACTTATTATACTTTTGCCTAGTCCAATAAACCATCCCATCTGAGAATGATATCTACACATCTGAACAGCTTTTTGGTTTTCTCTAGATTTATTTTTCTGTCTAAAAAGTTTCTGCACTGTTCTACTTTTCCCAAAATCTGCTAAAAGCGGGGATTTGAAATTACACTACCACAAGGTTGTTCCGAGGTTGGTGATAGCCATTTTGGACTATTGCTATCTTTTCTTATGACGTGTGTGATCTTCCAGAGAAAAGGAGGAGGAGAGATTTTTTTCTTTGTCCCTATATTTAAAAAAAAGAAATGCAATAACATTTTTTCCTTTATTAAAAAGTCTTGGGTTTAATACTGATAGTTTAACTGACCTATCTAACACTAATATATGTAACTCCGTTTCAAAGTATTTTTGAAGCTTAATTTTTTTTCCTAATATTTTTCCTGTTAAGGTCAGTAGGAAGTAATGAAGGTACCAAGAAAACATTCTAGTCAAGTGTGGAAAAAACCCTACTTTTTGTAAAAATTTGAAAAATTCTTACATGGCATGGACGAAATTAATAAATATACAAAATGCAGTGATAGAGTCAGGTAGCAGTTTCACCTGGGACAGTCTGTACAGTTATTCCAACAACTGACACCACATACAAGGAGTAGTCTGTGCTTCCCAAACTTCTGTTGCCTGTATTTTTGTAATAGACAACAAAATATATCCTGTTTATATATGATACGAATTTCGTCTCAGTGTATCTTAATTTGTACATGTATATATCTCTCTATATATAATGTATTACACACTGTAAAATAGTAAAATTCCACATAAGCATCTCTAATGGCAAGTCAAACAGAAGCTTTGGTAGAAGAAAATGTTTGGAGGGGTCTTTAATCATTGCCATGTGGTGGCAAGAAGAGACTCAATATAATGGTTTCAGTGGGTTTGTTTGAATGCTTGCTACTGCATGGATTAGGATCCCTCTTCAGTGTCCTAAAGTTTGCAAGGTTAAAAAAAACCACATAGTCTTAAAGTTCTAACTCCTGCCTGAAAAGATTTTATTGCACTTGATACATGGAGCTTTTCAGATCATCCTGCTGATGGCACTTGGGCTGCAACTATATTATCAATGAATAAGAAAACAGAAGCCATGGCGTTTCAACGGTATGAATTCTTCAGACTGTATTATTTTGTTAGCCTGAGGCAAGAGACTGTGCTCTTAGTACTCGTCTGTGCAGAATGAGTAATGTGAGACAAATGTGTAACCACACCCCACGTGCAATATGTCCAGATACTATGGACTAGCCAGTCTTGCTGTGCGCCACAGGCAGCCAAGTATCTCTCATGGACAATAGACGTATGTTAAAAAATGATAATTCTATTATACTGTCTGGGATTTCACCACACACAACTGATTCTAAAAGCATTATAACAATGACGGTGTAACTGTGGGTCTGTTTATCCCATTAGAGTCAGAATTTTATACTGTAAGGAGTTGGTTTTACCAGCAGGATTTTCTGTTACCTAACGAGAATTCTTTATTTTTGCGTGAATTCTATGCATGGGAGCAACTGAAAATACGTATTCCCAGTGCGATCTATTTCGGTGTTCTAACGTGGCTTGCATTAGCGTGTGTGATAGCTTGAATTTTCTTTCTTCACCAAAGCTGCTTAAACAATACAATGACAGATTTCTGCTTTTATTCTTCGTTAATGTCATTCGTCATCCTCTCTGCCCCACATCAGGGAGGAAGTGTTGTGAGTTTGCTATTTTAATGAAGAGAAATGAGGCATCTATCAACTAGGATTTATACTGGAGAGCACATCAATTCAGTTGCCTTGAGCTTGCTGAGTTTGCATATCCAGGGCCAAGCAGCGCTCTCAATTACTCCCGTGCAACCCCATTAGCTTCAGGAGGTTGCGCAGTTCAAAAGTGGCTTCACAGAACGTGGGGCGATATTAGGGGGAAAAAAGGCTATCTGTCAGAGAAGTCAAGCTCCCAAATATTATTTTTGGTTATCTAAAAGGAGATGTGCGTGCAGTCGTAATTACGCTTTTGAAAGGCTAGGGTAGTCATCGTATAGTAATTTCATTGAGTATTTCTTTGTAGATGTGCCTAACAGAACAGACAGCCTCCCAAAAATCACTGCAGTGAGGGGGAAAACACTTCCAGCCCTGGAAACATATTGTAAATCATATGTCTTTAGTAGACTGTATCCTGTAATTACTCTTAACCGTAGGTTGTTTCTTCCTCTTTCTCTCTCTAGGAGCTATGCCGTCAGCGCATGGCAGTGAAAACATCTGATCGCCCGGAGCCCCTGCGTGCTTCTCGAATAAATAGCGTTTCTTCACAATTTAGCGATGGGCCCATTCCCAGCCCCTCGGCCCGGAGCAGCACGTCGTCCTGGTGCGAGGAGCCAGTCCAGTCCAACATGGACATCTCCACCGGTCACATGATCTTGGTAAGGCGTTTTTGTCCTCACGGCACGAGAAATTTCGTCAGAATTTAAAGTACCTGCTCAGCTTTTGGAAAGAGATAACTTTTAAAGAAAGGGAAGCTGTCTTGTCACAGGAAAAAAATATTCCTGAGCTTTGTTGGTAATCTTAGCTTTGTGTGATTAAAACTAAAGGGATTTTTATTTCCATTTTTATTTCCATTTCTTTTTCATTGTATTGTTTTTTTCCCTCTCTTTTATCTTGGACATACGAATTGTTTGCGTGCTTGCTTCAAAAAAGATAAGCCCTGTGTTGTCCTTTTGTCCAATGAATTTATATTTACCTCAGCTTGGACAACTGAAGAAAACTGCTAGATTTCTGATCAGCTTGCTGCTTTTTCTCATGTATCTTCAGTGTGTGGAGGTATCTGAGCTGAGAAGGCAACAGAATATTAGTGACGTGAAAGAATTTGTTTTCCATTACCCTTAGAAAAGAAAAGGGGTCTGAATTTTGAGCCTTGCCTGAATTTTGTTGTCCTTGGCTGAATTTCTTCCAAGCTGGATCTCTTCTATGTTTGAAATGATCCAAATATATTCTATTGATGGAGTCTGCATTGGAAAACTTGGGTTACTTCCAAACACGACTTGCGACCAGTATCAGTGTAGAAGATGGACACATGAAGATCTGTGTGTATGTAGGAGTCAGAGTCCAGTGGTCGGGACTGGCTGCAGTTTGTTTCTGTCTCTGTTAGCATCCTGCTGGGAGAGCTGTAGAGTAATACCCCATCTTCTGTGCCTTATTTTCCTCCTTCTTCAAATATTTGCTGTCTTTGTGGAGTGCATTGAAATTAGCTGAGAAGTAGTTAGGTGATGGTGAAGATGATGAGTCAGGTGTTATGTTGCTTTCTGTATTTGATTTCTGCTGTTTGTTAGTATGGTTGATCTAAAGTAAGCACCCTTCCAGTTGGTAGTGTTGCCGTGCTTTTGGAAACTTCCCTGTTGATTTATTTACGCACCACTGAGAAGACTCACCAGTGGAGTCTCTCAGAAGAAAACTTGTCTCCACCATGGTATACTTTCGGGTCATAATTTTTCAATTTCTTTCTCTCTTTTTTTGGACTTACGTTTGAAAGTACTATCTTCTCAGATATTTTTCAAGTTCTTATAAGCCACCTCATATAATGGAGAAAGGAATGAAGGCAGGCAAAACCCAAAGAGCTAATTTGACCTCAGCCAAGTTACTGACCTCCTTCAGCCTTGGTCAGGTCAGCTATAAAACTGAGCAAAAGCAGGGCAGGATTGTAAACCAGATGCTTCATCAGAGTATGTCATCCTGAGTAAATAGTTCTTCCCTGCCCCTGCCTATTCCCCCCAAAAAAGGAGTTAATTAATATGATGTTAAAATCTGGTATACAAGTGCAGTTTGGAAGGGTTGCTCCCATGACAGAAAATCATTTGTTACAGTTTTTACTGTCACACTTTTGCCTAACCAGAATTAAAATTCTCTTGATTTCCTTTCATAGTTAACTAAATGCTTGGGAGGAAAAAAGAACGTCTCCAATTGCCCAACCTCAAAATAAGTACAAATTCCTGTTGCAGGGTTTTAAGGCATTATTTGTATGGAAGTAAGAGCAAAATTTCCTCTGTAGACGGAAATATGTATTTAACATTTGCAAACAGTTTCAACTACTTTAAATTGAGCAAAATTGTTTTCAGTTATGTTATTGGGAAAAATAAAAAATCATAAAGTCAGGCTTAAAGGAGAGAAAGTTGCATATGGGAACCACTTATTCTGGCCCTGGCAATTTCTGCAAAATTGCAAGAAAGAATTGTCTTCATATGGCAACAAATAAACTTTAAAAAATAGTCAGATTGGTCAAGATCACTGTTACGGTGTTCAGTGTCCATAATTCAGTCAATCCTGTTTAACCCTGGATGAACTCATACATATGTTAGCTATCTAACAGCATATGTTACATCTTAGATGGTGAGGGTTCAAAGAAGGGTAAAAGAAATGCTGTAGTGTCTTGAGAGTACAAACCACACAAAGAGAGTGAAAATAGTTAATTTGTTTAGTCTAAACTGAACAAACAAAAATCAGTGATTCAGGGGAGTCTGCCTGTGTGCTTTGAAATACAGGATGGGGAAAAATTGTTCTTAATGGATGCAGATGATACAATTAGGAAGAAAATATGGGTTAGAATCGAAAGGATGCATTTAGCCTGGGTATCAGGGCAAGCCTAATAGGAGGGTCAGGCAGGCAGTGGGATGTTTACTTAAGGGAAGTAGTTAAACCGTAAATTCAAGATTTGCTGAAGGCGAAGCTAGGTTAGGTTTACATGGGAAGATCAGCATCGCTCAGCTACAGCACGGAAGCAGATGATTGGGCTTGATCAGAAATGCTCGTGTTTTGTGTCACCGTGGGTCACACTGAAACCGGAGAGCTGACCCAATTTATGTTTTGCTCAAAAATAAATGCACTTATCTGTAGCATTGCCTGAATTTCTCTCCCTCTGGAGATGCTGTGGCTTGTTGGACTTCAGCAATAGAAGAGGCTCGCCAGAGGTGAGCTTTTCCTCCCCTTGCCCTGCAGCTACAAGTGGAGGAGAGCGAGGGGCAACTTTGCAACTTTTATACCATTCAGCACAAGAAGTTTTCCAGTTCTTCCCATTTCCTGCTGCCACGATCCTCTTATCTTTTAAATTTTGTAGATATTTTCCGTGAAAAATATATCAGTGCCTAAAAAAACGAGGAGAAATATTAGCAAGGGGCCTAGTAAGAATGGCAAATCTGCTTTGCAGGGTAAATGCACTTACAGGTCTGTAAATGTGTTTTTCAGCTCCACAGTGTGCAACGAAGTAGCAGTTAGCTGAGCTAGGGCTCCTCAATCTTTATTGTTCATAGGTGCCGGGACCTCCCCAGAGAAAATAAAACAAAGGCTTACTGTATAAAGTGGCAGCAGGAAATATTTTATTTTGATTTATAATCAGAATAAATCTTTAATGAAAGTAGCTTAGAAGAAATGTGTCTGCGACTGCTGAATGACTGTATGTAATCTTGCTCAGAGGTAGCGTTGGTCAGAAACATTTCTGTAAAGCTGTTTAATTTGCTGGAAAATGCTAGCAGGTCGTACCTGAAGTGATATCCAAGCCACCTCAGCTTCGGTTTTATTGGAATTTGTGGTTGGCCGCAGGTACTGTTTTCTTGGAGAAATTGCTACTTGTGGTTAGCCCATCGTTTATAGTACTCAAGGTCTGGAGAAAGCAGGAATCTTCCAAACCCATGTGGCTGTGGGGCAGTCCCCTCAGACTGAAACCAGTCTTTCAACGAGAAAAATCCTGCATTTCTGCCACTTTCCTGTACAGCAAAGACGATGTCTCTGCAATGCTGACAGTAGCATGAGGTAGTTTGTACTGTTGGCAGGAGGAAGCAGGGAGGACTCAGGAGGCCCAGAAGGACAGCGATAACAACATTCAGAGCTTTTTTTTTTCCCTTTTTCACATTCTTTTTCCTCACATTTATAGCAGGAGGATGGCCCATATGGCACTTTTTGATTCTGTCTTTCTAAAAGATCCAAGCGCTTTGGAAAGTGTAATTAGAGAAGCCTGTTTTATGCAGTCGTGTTTGTGGGGCTGACTGGCTGGTTTCAGCATGAACAACAACAAAGAAGTGCCCTCATTTCGGTCAGTGTTGGTTATGCAAGAAAACAATTGGGTTTTGGAAAGTCACAGCAAGGAAAAGACTAGGAACTCAGAATTAATTTCCATCGACTTTATTCACATATGTACATCTATATTTCAAGTGCCAAGAGAAGTCCTAATAAAGTACAAGGCTTCCCTTTGCAGTCCAGCAAGAGAACCAGGGAGGGTTTGAAGGTGTCCGGGAGAGATTTAGTCTCCCTGACTTGGGCTCCTAACTTATACCTACATTTTAGGCGCTTAATGAAGTGGTGATGTTGACTTGAGTCCATAAACTTCCCTTCTAGTTGGTGAAGCGAGTGGGTGGCTATGAAGATCTCCAGAGAATTAGGCAGAGAGAGGATTTCTCTTGGGAGGCCTGCACCATCCCATTGACGTCTGCAGCTTAGATGAAGGAGTCTCTTTTGTTGGTGCTGAAGCACAAGTTTAGCATGTAAGTTAGGTAGATTGGATCCCACATCTGCTTTGTATATTGCCACGCTTGTTTGGTTAAAATAATTATAATCTTTTATGAGTTTTTAAATGAAGAACAGTACCGCAAGAAGGGAGCATATGCTTTTGATGATAACATTTTGAGGTTGTTATCCAAATACCGTATATGAGAGGGAATTTACAGAAGCAGAAGTGATTTTCTGTGTTTTGGGTTTTTTTCCTTGTAAAGATAGACGTGCAAAATTTGGAGCATTATACATAAATTAGAATTTCAGAAAGTGTGAGTTTCCAAAAGGTCCTCTTCAGTACTTGTTTAAGCTGGAAGTCTGAAGATTCTTCTCCCTGGGGGTATGAAACTGCTCTATGTATTGGAAATAATAATAGCCTGTGAGAGTTTGTGCATACTGTACTTTTCAGAAGGAGGAGAAAGTTTTGTAACTGGGCTGAATGAGGCAGTGGGAGCAAATGAACTAGAGACTGAAATCTAGGGCCTCACATGTAGGAGATGTAAGTCCACTCGATCCCCTTGTCTTCGGTAATTCGCCTGCAAAACCAAAAGGACCTTCCCCGTAGAGAAGTGAAGGGCGGCCTCATATGAGAACTTTGTGTCGAAAGAAAGTTCTGGGACAGGTGAGCACCTGTGAGCACCTCCTAGGACACAGCCTGAACTAGGGGCACGTGGGGTGGAGACCTGCTGCTGGGAAATCAGTCAAACCCAAGATGTTGAATTTTGCACCCAGTTTAGTTTTGATGCTGAAGGTTGCTGTGGGACCGAGAGGGGTAACAAGCAGGGAACAGTTTCCAAGGTTGAACCCGGGTTTTTTGATAACATTGGTATCCTGTAGTCTCTGCATAGTACTTTTTGCTGGTTTCTAAGCAATTTTCCCTCACTCATTTTTTAAAAGAAACTCTGTTTGAAATGAACTCTATGGGGTAGCTGCTATGGATTTTCTTTTAATTGAGTGTGGAAGAGTTGGGGGTTGTGTAACAGAAGACACTTTCCAACAAGAAAAAATACTTGTTAAATCCTGCACCACATTTTCCTGAAATCCCTTGATTTTATTCTTAAAGCTGCAATAAAAGCATGAGCAAAAGGCATCTAAACACACTTTTCGAAATAGAGAAACTCCAGCATGTGAGGACCGATAGCACTGTGCGAGACGCAGGTGTACTTTCCACCTTGAGCTTAATCCATATACAGACAAAATATTTCCTGGGCGAAGGAGCGTGGCGCACAGTATGCGAGGGCAGTGCGCTGCCCGGGGACGCATGCTGCAGAAGTGATTAATGCTAGCAGGGACAAAGGTGAGGACTGCAGGTACGGAAAACAAGGTCTTTGTCACAATTATAGTGTGTTTGATTTTGTAGTGGGGTTTAAAATTTTTTTCTTTTTCCACCATTTCCTTCTACCACCATTAATTTCTCTTTAGCTCTTTATGAATTTCAAGAATAGAAATGCGCTCTTTAAAAAAGCTTACAGCTGAGAAGACGAAGAAAAAAATCCTCCCTCACATGGGAAGGGAAACAAGTCAGTGGCAAAGTTTAGCTAAAAGCATAAACTCCTTACACATGTGCTAAGTGGATCTAAATCCCAATTTATCTTTCAACTGCGCCAATATAAATAGTTGTAGGAGTCTCACGAAATCTAAGACCCAAGAAGGCTTTGGCCCTAAAGGCCATTTCATCACGAACAGTCAGATGAGAGGAGTCACAAGGGAAAAGGCTGTTGTGTACCGCATTACTCAGTGACAAGATAGCCAATATCCCAAAAAGACATAAATACTGTGGATGGGAAAATCTTTACCCCTCTCTCCCTGAGTTGTCGTGCTTTTAGGGACAAGTGGAGCTGGATCCTGAAAGATCTTCTGCTGATGAAATGGTGTTTATCTCTTCATTTTAGGTTTTTTTTCCTCCCTAAATGTTTAAGTTATTTTGAAACATTTGCCTCTGTTTATTTAAAGCCAGGGCTTGAGATATAGGAGCAAAGACAAGCTGCAAAGAAAAGTGAAAAAAATCTCGTTACATATGAAAACAGCTCTACTAATAAAGCCATAAATCTAATAAATGGATGTATGTAATACATAGATTTCATCAATAAAACTCAGAAAAAATATTCATGAACAGGTTACCCTTTGATTCTTCCATTTTTATTTGTTTCATGTTCAGTTGCCTCCCTTTTTCTATATTAATCTTGTTGAATGGGCCTTAGGAAATAACAACAATTACAGACTCAGTGTTAAATCAAGAAAAACACTCCTCTTGAACACAGTATGAAATTAATTTAAATTTTTTTTTTTTCCTAAATTCTTTCCTGTCAGTTGTTTTCCCCAAATGTATTCATGATTAGAAATAACTCGCCAAATTTCTGTGACTACATCTTGGTCTGTCGCTTGGCTGTGAGGTGTTTATTCCAGCTTTGTCAAAGCTGCTTTGGTTGAACACTTTTAGCCACCTTATATCATTCCCTAAGGCTTTCAGTAGAAAGATGAAAAAAACATTTCTATTAATATTCTAGAGTACTAATTTTAAAAGTGTTACATTAGGAGAAATATATGATGCAAAACTAGCTTATGCAACTATGTGCACAAAGTAAAAAGAAAGGATCATTGCCATGGCTGAAACAAAACTTGGTGGCTATCTGAACTTTTTTTCTGTTTTTCCCAATTTTTTCCATTTCTAGAGAACATCAGGTAATGTCAAGGCAAGATAAGTGCCAGTTGCAGCAAGTAGCAAGAGATGCTAGGAGGTCATTTAACGAAAAAGATCTCTTTTTTGATACTTCAGATTGAAGACAAGGGATGTTACTGGGCCCTCAGCTGCTTCTGAGAGTCTCATTAGTGGCAGAAACCAGAGATGAACACTATTCCAGGAGGCTAGTGGTCTTCTCTTTTGGCTCCAAATGGATCCTCAGTAATGAAGTGCTCTTTGCTGTCCTATTGTGCATGCTCACATGCACAAGTCGTTGATAACCATTGCAGCAGGTGTAGCAGTTAATCATATTTTGGATCTAACAGGTGGAAATGCCTGTTTAGAAGGAGAAGGATACTAGAAAGAGGGTGGTTCAGGAAGACTTCTCAGGCAGGAGGCCCAGGATGATAATACATGTTACAGAGTATTTCTGAGCTGGTGGCAGAGTTCAGACGTGAGAAGGAGGTGAGTTTTGACTCACTGTGGGATAAAGAAATGGCTCATGCAGGTTGCAAGACATGATGCACCGCTAGGATCAAATGACGAGTGGTAAATGGGACTACAACTTCAGAGCTTCTGAAAACACGGAACAGTTCAGGATGAAACTGGGACTTGCTTCTTGGTACTTACAGAGAGGGGACATCATACTGGCACTGTGTTTTTGCACTGTTGTACCAGTTGCAGTTTAAGATACGCAGGAGAACTCCAGTGGTACTTGGAGAGCTCCTTCTCTTCACATGGGCTACACCAGCAGAAGTTATTGGAAGTGCTCTGGTTAAGATGCTACTGGCATTGAAGGCAGCTTAATCCCTCCATTGATTCAACAAACTCTGTTTATTCTCTTCTTCAGGGCAAGATAAAAAAAATTATACTTTGCTTTCTGGAACTCTTTCTGGGATTAGGCCTTAACTTGGCAGTGTTTTGTGAGTAAGGTATCAGAATTTGGGTGGTATTTGGAAAATTCAATGTGTAGGACACAGACAAAATGCTCCTGTGATGATCAGATTTTGTATACGCACCCACGACGCAGCTGTGGAAACATTTTTAAATAAGGAGATAAACATTAAAATAATCTGTGAAGTTCGCTTGTGGATGACATAGTATTTGCTGTTCCATAAAGGAGGACTATGTTACTTTTTGGTCAAAACCAGATAAATGTGAAAGTCTACTACCCTCAAATATTCTAACCCCCCCCAGCCCAGCGTGCCTTTATAAAATACAGAGTTTTGCTACGAATTTCTCTCTTTTATATAACTCTTCTTTTGTTTCAGACTAGAGTAATATCTTTTCATTTTTTCTAGTTGGTAGTTCTCCCTCAGTGCTGTCATGTCTCCCTCATCCTCTTGTCCTAAACTTGTGTGCTAATGCTGCTGTAGGTTGCCCAGCTGGCCAGGAAAACCCTATTCATAGCTGGGGAAAATTGCGAGTTGCCTCTTGTTTCTGGCCGCTTGCTGTACCGTTGCATTGAACTAAGAAGAGAAGGGAGGGGTGACAAACTGCTCACAAGCATCCCCTCCTTCAAGCATGACCTGTTATTCCTCCGGTAATTATTCTCTGCCCTTTTCTTTTTGGAATGACTATGAGGGCTGGCATCCAGGTCCTAAAATATTTCTGTCCTCAGTCTGGTTAGTAGTAAATCCATTGATGTCTGTTGAAGATGGTTGGGTTTTGGATTTGACGTGTCTTTAAAAAATATTTCTCTGACAATGTATCACAACTGCGTTATTTTTAAGATGAGTTGTGTGAAGGTTTGCCTCCTTCCAACTGGGCTGTTTGTACGGTCTAAAATATTCCCATGAACATCCAGTAACCCTACTGCACATAGCAACTAAGCTCTAGTAGCTGTCAGCGTGTAGTGAATTGAAGCACGTTTCCGTACTTCTTTTATTAAATATGTGCACATGCAACACGTTTCTTTAAAGAAAATAAACGAAAAATTACAATGTCTCCTTACTGGATACATTATATTTATACTCTGAGCATTGAAGAGAGTCTGGTAATTATAAAGTTGTTTAAGCATTTTTGTTTTAAAATTAAAAAGGTTCTGAACTTGAGAAAACAAATATAGTCAGTTATTTAATACTGGCTAGTTCTTACATTCTTTTCATATTTAATTTAAGTGGACTTTAGCTGGTTGCAAATAAAAATACTAAAGGACTAGCAATGCACACCATGATTTGTGTTCTTGCTGTCATCCAAATTCACAGAAAGAAGGAAACATATTAAAGAAATTTGATAAGACCAGGTGGTCTGAGTGAATAATTTCCCTTTCATTAACATATTCCCCTTATTAACTCTGTAATTAATTGTACATAGCTAAGGAAAGCTATGGAAATTGCATTTCGAGATGTATCAAAGCTGACTTTATGCTTCAGACTTCCATGCAATTTACTATTAATGAAGCAAGAGATGGAGGCCCCAAATCTATAATTATTACTTACTATTTGAATGACAAGCAAAGAATTTTATCAGCACAGTTTCAAATGAAAGGGGATTAGCAGCTAATGTTGAAATTGTTAATCTTTCTTATTAAAATAATTTTGACGAGAGTGTTTAGCCTGAAAGAGGTTTCTGGAACATCATTTACCATTAAAACAGCTATTTTCTGAAGCTCAGTATGAATTTGTCTAAGTTTGACAGCAGGGTGCAAATATTTTTTAAATGTATGAATATTTTATGGGAGCTAAGGCTGTTCATGTGTGAGCTGATGCCGAGCTGCTTGCTGTGTGCATATTCCTGGAATGTGTAGCAGGATGGTAGTTCAATATCCATCTTACCAAAGTGAAGATGTCTACTGAGATAACAACGGAAAAAAGCTGCAGCAGAAAAATCTGAGAACTGAAATTACAGCAAAGGCTGTATCTGCAGATGACTGATTAGCAGGTGGGAGCCCCGTCAGAATCAGGCCCTAGGTCTTGGTGATATCTTTATGACACAGAAAAAGCCTGTAATTATGTTTGGTAACAGTGTTACTTCATGTTTAGATAGGCCTTCTTACTCCTTTAAGTGGTGGCATATTTTCAGTTTTCATATATTTTTATTAGTGTCATGCACCTTAAGGTGAGTATTCAGTGGTGGGTGCTTTATACCCACATATATGCTTGTGTACAAATACCATGTACAGCAACAGTATCCTCCTATAAGTATAGATAAATATTTGTGAGCAGAGATATAATATGCATGTCTTTTAAGTGTTAATGAAAAACTACTTGGCATTTTAAATTTTAAAACTTTTCCTTGCAATATTTGCAATTTTAATCTCTTACAAGAGTGTACAAATGAAGCTGACAAGGCTGTTTTCGCTCCTCAGGATGAGGAAATTGTGAATATATAGTGACATAAATGGTGAAAAGCAAAGCAGTGGTAATTTAACAAAATTTAATTTGCAGTGATCTCAGCCGAGATGTATGTTAAAGAACACTATTAATTTGCCTGTGTCCCATTATAGAAAAAAGCTAATGTAAGAGATGTCACATGTCTTTGCGGGTGAAAAATCTTAGCAGCAGAGTAGACAGAGATCATTTAAATGCTTTGATTAAGACATTATTTGTGTGAGTAGATGGACTTTGTATAAAGATACCACCAACACAACAGACTCCCATGTACCTGCTCTACCATGAGATTGCTCTAAGCTTTACCTCTGTGTGGACCTGTGGGAGCTTCATTGGCTTCACTCAGGAAATTACAGGTTACAGAACTAATCTTGTGTGTATAGTCCTACGAATGTTCCACTGCAACAGTCTTGCAGAGTGGTATTGTAGCAGAAAGTGCCATAGACTGTATGTTCGCTTCATTCACCGGACAAAATCAAAGGGTTTTTAGCTTAAACATAGCAGTTGTTAAATAGCATGCAGTAACAATACCTGAAGAAGCAGGTTTCATTATAAAAGCATGTTCTGTATGTATTATAATTATGTGTTAAGTCAAAGGTATCGAGGGTTTTTCTTAATCTGTAAGAATCATAACAAACCATCTAGAATCATAGAATCATAGAATCATTAAGGTTGGAAAAGACCTCTAAGATCATCGAGTCCAACCGTCAACCCAACACCACCATGTCCACTAAACCATGTCCCTAAGCGCCTCATCTACACGTCTTTTAAATACTTCCAGGGATGGTGACTCAGCCACTTCCCTGGGCAGCCTGTTCCAAGGCCTGACCACTCTTTCAGTGAAGAAGTTTTTCCTAATGTCCATCTAGACCACAACAGTAAGAGACAGTCACCATGCCAGTGTGGTAGGCTGGTGTAGTTAAGAGATGGAATTTGTCAAGGATGAAGCTAATGCAGAGTCCAAAACCAAAGCTTTTCTAAATGCAGGAGTATTTCTGATGCAGATATTTATCTACTGCTTTAGTAGGAGGGCACCCAGAAGGGTTGGTTTGATTAACCACAGCAACCACACAGAAGCAGGCACATAAAATCCGCAGGGCAGTGCTGGCTCATAGTGCGGGGGATGCCCTGCTGCTGCTCATGTGTGATACCTGCCTGAGGAAAGTGCGTTCTTCTTTCCTCGTTGCCTCCTTTCACCTATTGGTGTCTTTGTTTGCATTAGACCAGTTTGACTGAAAGCATTATAATAGTGTCTGATTACTGTTAAAGTAGTGAATACACTAATGGTGCCTAATACGTTATTTCTTCTGGAAGTCCAGAAATGACTTTTGTGTCATTTAAAGTTCTGCTGGAGTCAAGAAAACTCTGCAGGATCTGAGGGTATGCACCAGCCTTTGACTTACCATATGTGTATCCTCACAAATGAATTTTGAGAAACTTTGTCCTTCAGGGAGGATTCTGGGGCCTGATAAAAGAAATTTCGATTAATGTCACCGGGACCCTTTCAACGCACTTCAGTAACCAAAATAATAATAAGCCAACTCTTACATAGCACTTTTGGTGAGTAGGTTCAAAGCTCTTTTTAAAGGTCAATATCATTGTCCTGTCTTTTTGGTCCAGGAAGCTCGGGCACAGGCAAGGAACTGTCTTGGCCAAGACTAACCTTAAGGTCAGAAGCAGAGCCAGGAGTAGACCCCGTTCTCTGGTGTCCCAGTGCTCTGCTCTCACAACTAATCATATTGGCTTTAATAGAAAAAGGGTCGTATCGAAGGGTAATAATTTTGCCCTTTTTTGTCCCTCGTTAGTCTTTTTTAAGACATGAAAGTATGACATGAAAGTATAAAGGTTTGTCAGATTTAATTCTGTGAGTTTAATTTTGGCCTCATTATCTACGAGCAAACTATTCCATATTGGGAGAGCTGGCTGAAAGATATTAAATACACATTGGAGAAGCTTGTGAAAACCAAACTGAGGATGTGCAGTCTATAGTTAGTTACCTCTATGATGGAAAAGGATGCCATCTACTCATTTTTTGAGTCTCTTCTGAATTGATAACAGTTTTCTTCAAGAATATATTCCCAGTCTGCTAGATCCTTAGCCATTGCACACATGCACACGCACACATGCACTGAATTTTAGGTTCTCTATTTTGCTTTTTCCTTCTGTTTAGCAGTAAGCAGGACTTGCACACTCTACTCAAAACTACTACGGTCACTCTCTCAATGTTTCCTCCTTGGTTCAGCATGTGAAGGGCAGTGTTCCAAGGAAAAGAAAGAGCACACAAGGAAATGTTAACAGTTATCAGTTATGACCAAAATTTGCTTCTTTCCATAATATTTTCTTCATTTGCTGTGTTCTGGTTTTTGTTTTTCTGATTTTCTTTCTTTGCAGTACAGTGTCTTCTTTCATCATTTCACTTCTTTGTTGATCTCTGCAGTCTGTTCTTGGCTGCTTTTTCTGTCCTCTTTCACATTGTCTTTCCCTTGTTCTTATTTTGCCCTCTGTCACTTCAAATATTCTTGTCTGTGGATTAGACCAATGTTCCTCGAACTTCTTTAAAGTGTATCCCTTACTGGCTTCCATGGAGACCCAAGAGTCCCAGAAGTGGGTAGGATGTCTTCAGCTTACGCATTTCTAAAGCTTTTCTACCATCACTTCACAAACCCTTTTGAATGCTTTCATGAGAAAAATATTTGAGAATTTGAGAATCACTGAGCTAGGCCAACCTCAGCTGAAAATCCCATGGAGCATAGATAAAAGGTTACCTAAAAAATGGGACACTTCCTGTAGATTTGGGAGCTGGGTAGATGCCAGCTACATCTTTCTCATGGCCAGCATTGCTCAGTCTCCTGCTCCATGTTGGAGGTTGTAGCGAGGTGGGGGTTGGTCTCTTCTCCCAAGTAACAAGCGATAGGACGAGAGGAAATGGCCTCAAGTTGCGCCAAGGGAGGTTTAGACTGGACATTAGGAAAAACTTCTTTACTGAAAGAGTGGTCAGGCCTTGGAACAGGCTGCCCAGGGAAGTGGCTGAGTCACCATCCCTGGAAGTATTTAAAAGACGTGTAGATGAGGCGCTTAGGGACATGGTTTAGTGGGCATGGTGGTGTTGGGTTAACGGTTGGACTTGATGATCTTAGAGGTCTTTTCCAACCTTAATGATTCTATGATTCTATGATTCTATGTTGGTTTGGCTGTGACTGTGAGTGTGACATGGAAGGGATAGGGCAGAAGTCAGGCATGTGTTCTCCCACAGTCATCTCCATTAAGTCCTGAAAGTAATTCTGTGGAAGAAGTTTCTCCACTGCTTACTGTCCTCACTCGCAGTTACTCTAACTGGGTTACTTCTCTGCAGCCTAGGTCTGGGATGTGGTTCCAAAATGGTCGAGTGCCAGGGTTTGACCATTGAAGATGTTTATGGAGTTTGAAGTTTCCTGTCTCCAGCTGTTATGGGAGTTTTCTAAGGAAAAGGCTGATTATCCAGTCTGTGCTTTCCCTGCTTTTTCTCACAGGTGCCCTTATGTTGACTTGTGCTTATGCATATTCTGCCACTAGGCTGTGGGTATATCATGGGTTGCAAGACTTCTTGGATTTCGTATTGCATATTCTCAATTTTCACACAAACCTGTGGTGTGTTTGTGTACACATTCTCACTATCAATTTCGATACTTTCTCCCCCCCGACAAAAAAAAACCCACTGAAAAGCAGAGGGGTTTTCCTTTATAAGTCATCACTGGATAATCACCTTTTCACTTTTATTCACATATTTAAGAAGAGCAGTAAAAGTATTGCTCCTTAACCCTTTGCTCTAGCAGGGATGTTATGTCTGTAGAAATAATATTTTCCTTTCTACCCTCAAGATGGCCACTGTCTAGCAGAAGCATAATTTGCCAGGCTATCTATAAATCACATCACGTGCTGTATCACTTTGATGTACTTGGTCATGGTTGCCTGGGCTTTCCTGGTCTCATTATCTCTGAAGAACTTGACCACGCTTGAAGAGAAGATTATTTTTAAACATGACGTTTTCAGAATACTATATTTATCTCTTGGTAATTTTTATATATAGTAAATGAAGATGACTGTACAAGTGCTCTGGAAAGAAACACAGACTTTAATTCATTAAAATCTAAATTTGCAAATACAGTACCCAACCGGGAACCCAAATTTAGATGCTTAATTGAATTAGTGGGGCTTGGAGAGGAAGAAGGCAGGGAATTTGGTTTTGTGTTTTCAGCTAGGTAATTAGAGTGTAGTAATATATTTTTAAAGTTTTCATTTCAGACATACAACATCATTAGCAGGCATATAAATGAATCACAAATATGTCTTGGAATGTGGTATGATGTTCGAACCATTAGTGAAAAAATAAAGTGAGAAGAAGGGATCATCCGAAAAAAAGGTTTAATGTGTAAGAAGAAAATAGCAATTTCCTGTGAGGATGGAATTGAGTGTCAATGTTTATCACAAAGAGTTGAAAGACTTGATTTGAGTTGGGTTTTTTTGCAGATTTTCTGCCATTTTTTTATTCAGCTCTGTAGCTTGCGCTTTTGCTTTTTAATAAAGCTACCAGGAGCGCTTCCCAAAATGCCTCAGTTGACGAATTCAACTGACACTAACCTTGGCGTCAGTTCCTATACTGCAGAGCTGTCTTTAATGGAGAGGTTTGGGGTTTTTTGTTTTGGATTTATTTTTTTTTTTAAGAAATGTCACAAAATATCCCATGCTGTGAATGGCTAAGAGGTCTAGCCCCCCATTTTTTGAAATAACATTCTTCCTTTATTTAAAGGCTATTTATTATTTAAGATTTTTATTGTGAAATCTACCATAAGAAGTACAGAAAACCTGGAAACTGATTTTGGCTAATTCATCTTTTAAATCTTTATTATTTAGTTTGGCATGTCTTGCATAAACAGGATCTAACATGCATAAATTAAATTCCTCTACTCATCAACCACTTAAACCCTGTACTTCTAAACAAAACCCCCAAACCGAAACCTGTTCTAATTCCACTAGAGTCACAACATTCGGTATGCTCTGATTACAAAAATGTTATCAGATATGGATTCATGAAGGTTGCATGACCTTTAGCCCTGTCTATAAACATGATCATGGGAAAAGGAAAAAACAGCGGTCAAGAGGACTTGAGTTCTGAATTTCCCTGCAACATAAGTGTTTTAGGAGCATATTCTGTGACCCCGGGAAATTCACTGCGATGTTTCTGCCCTTTCATTTCCCATCTGTGAAACAGCAATGGTACTTACCTCCCCTGCACAAGTAATGTGAGTACTTTCAGACAGTTGGACAGAAGGAGCTATAGAAATACAGAGATTGTAAGGGAGCAAATTATATTCCTTTTATGGTAATCATCTTCTCCTTTCTGTTGAGGTTTATTTAAAGCAAATTAATTGCAGGGGTGAAACTTCATAGGCATAATTTAGATTTCAAGAAAGGGGGTAAGGAGGAGGAGATGGGGGTGGTTGTATTTTAAGACCTAGAAGACGCCATTAAGTAGCTGATAATCCTTGAGAAGGGATTCTTTGTAGAGTGAATTTCTTTATCTTCTGCTATATTTAGAGAGCCAGGTAGAGTAAATATTTCATAATTAAGCATTCTCATTTTTTAAACGTTTAATTTCTTAGCTACGTTTCCTTTCAAAAGCATACCTGCCTCCTGATTCAAGCCATGTTTAGCATCACATGTATTTTCCAAGATTTCCTCCAGAGCTGAAAACCTGCGTCAGTCCACACCAGGTTGTATCCAGCCATTTCACTGGGCTTTCATTGAGCACCTTTGGCAGCTGGGAGCTGTAAGAAAAAGGATTAGCGAGTATTTGTCTGACACACACTGATCCCAGCACCTGCTGATTGGATTGAAGTAATCCTTTTACAAGTTACAAAACTCTATTATCAGAGCATTAAGAGAGGGGGAGGCAGTGATATACACTACATCAAGGGTGTATTAATTTACGTAAACAGAACATTTAATGTACTTGTGATTTACAGTCATTCTGGCAAAAGTTGCACGATAGTCTATGCACAATAGATAATGTCATACACTGCTCAAGCAAAGATGATTCTTCTCTAGAAACCCAAGGACAGTAATTTAAAATTATTTTAGATGGTATGCTTAAAGCATGACTGTGCTCTCTGTGTACATGCTTAGTTGTTTACAATAATCTTTACATCTAAATATACAAAATTGAAACTATGGAATGTTGTTTTTTTATTGTTGGCTGACATCACCATGGAAGTTAATTTATTTCCGATTAATACAAACTATTTGAAACAATCTAGGGATATTATTCTCAACCAGGCTGAATAGTTGCTTTGTCAGAGAATTGCCTCCCTCTGTTTTTTTAGTTTTTCTTCATCACCTACCATATTATGTATGGTATTAGTAGTGTTTTATGCCCAATTACTAGTAAAGTGTCATAGTAGTTTTCAATACTTAATTGAAAAGGTTTCAAAACTACTCTTTTCACTGGTGTAATCAGGTACTGAGAAATACGAGAACAATTAGATCAAAACACATTATGGTAGTTATATGGCTGCAAACACTGAGGAGGGAAAATAATTTCTCAGTGTATTTTATAAAGACAAAATACAAATTCCCAGGTTTTTATTTCCTAGATTTTTTCATTAGTGGTTACCTTAAACAGTTCTCGCTGATAAGATCAGGAGATCCAGGATGGCACAGAACGAGTTACAAAAGAGAAAGGAGCCTTCAGCCTAAAACGACTGACTAATCAGATGATGAAATCCTGGCTCCAGCAAAGTCAGGAGTGTTGCCTTTGACAGTAGTGGATGCAGAATGCTCCCAAAGATTGAAAATATGTAAGACTTTATAGCCAGATGTTAATTTATTGAGATTTCTTCCAGATAGGAGTTCTGTGAGATACTGACAATGAGTTGCCACAATAGAATTTTTTTTTATTTTTAAATATAAAAACTAGCTCAATAAAGTCACACTTCTCTACAGTTAACATTGAAAACTTGATTTCCCATGTTAGGGCTAAAGTTAGTGCTTTTAACAACAGTTACGGAGTGACATTTCAGAGGTGGAGCTGGTCTTGGTAACAGCTATAGGCTCTGCGTTATTGTGAGTTGGTTGGATCAGAGCATCAGAAACACCTATGGTCCTTCAACAGAACTATAACTATTGGAGAAAACTGATTTTCTGAATGTGTTAGTTGATTGAAAGACTTAAATTGGTTGAGATAGTGCATCCTCTCTTTATTTAAGGTCTGTTTTGTTAAGGAAGAAAGGTAGGAAAGGTGAAGGCATAGTTTGGCTCTGCTTCCATGTTTTCTTCTACATGGGGTACCACTGAGAGCATTCTTCATGGAAACACGTGTGGTGAGCTCCCAGCCCTCGGTCTCTGCGAGAACACCACAGGAGGTCAGACAGAAAGACCGACCTTCTGTAAACAAGGAAGAGCCCAAAGTAACTTCAGTACTACTATGAAGCTGTGTTAGGTGATGTGAGAAATGCTTAGAAAATGTGAAGAAATATTGTGGTGCTCTGCATGGTCTGAATGTGGCTCAGGATTCTAATAGTGACTTTATTTGAGCTTTATTTGAGCAGATCTGGACAAGTGTGGGTGCACCAAAATAGAAAAATAAAGTAATCATGATTTTATAAAAGAGGAGTGGGGAGAAGGAAAGAGGAGGAGAGAAATGAACCTTTCTGTTGCTATTCCCTGAGTCCAGACTCCGGCCCTAGAAAATAATGGAGCACATATTAAAAAAGAAATTGCTGATTATCTAGTGAGAGATTTTTCAAGGGCATAAAAGGGAGATAAGTGTGAGGGTCTCATTTAAGAGGATGGGGAAGGCTGGAGTCTTTCCTTTGTGTGTTTGCTAATCTATTCCATCCTTTCCATTAGATAGCTGCACAATGAGTAAGAATGTGCATAATTTTATAAAGAATAAATCTTGCCTGGACAAACCTGATTGCTTTTTATTTAACTAAAACTACAAAACCAGTAGATGAAGTGAAAACAACAGATGTAAAATATCCAGATTTTAATAAAGCCTTGAAACTGTCTCATGAACAGTTAATTGAAAAATTAATGTCAATTTTTTAGAAGACAATTACGTGGATTGAAACGTGGCTAAAGGATGATATACAAAAAGTAATGATCAAAAGCTATGTATGGGAGTGTCTGGCAGAGTACAGGAATTGCTGTTAGATCCAGTTATATTTAAGTTTTTAAATAATGATCTGGAAGTGGATGGAAGTGACTTAATGACTTTTGCAAGTGGTATCACAGTGTAAAGTTCTGCACGGAAGTGATGACAGAGGAGTAATTCAAAAGTTTGGAAACCTTAGACCTGAAAACAAATACAACAAACAATTAAATCATCTTTGAAGAAAAGAGTCACAAGAAGAGGTGGTTATAGTTTGCACAGATCCATTAATTCATGATCTGTGAAGACACTGAAATATACACAAGTGGAAATTATACAGAACAGCAGTACTCTGTGTAAGCAGACTAGGGTTGAAATAAATGGATTGGTGACAATGGGTAGCAAATTAAGTTTGCAATAGAAGAGCCATTCTATTGGCATCACTATGAAAAAGCCATCTCAAATGAGGACTGCTATTCCTTATTGAAAATACTTGAGTATTTCCAGGAATACAATGTATATAGTTCAGAACAGTTTGTGTCCTGAGAAATAGTCATGCACTGTGTTTTAGCCTTCTACTTTAGACACAGGGCACCTAAATGTTAGCAAAGTTTCTTAGTGAAGCACAAGACACAGGGCATTATTTGAAGGCCTGGAAATGCGTAATCAGATAGGCTTCTTCTGTCTCTGACTTCTATGGCACTTTGATTAATATGAGTGGGAACAGAGAAATTTAATGTGAAGCCACTAATGATAAGTGATTAAGCCAGAAAAAGGAAGGAGAAAATCTTGTGCTCCATTGAAAGTAAATTGGATTTATGCAGAAAAGTTTTCCTCTTACATATAGTCAATGCAATGTGTACTGAAGAAGACAAAGAAGTTTAAGCAGAATAGCCAAAATGCTGGGGTGTCCTGTGCCAGAACAATGTAGCCAACAAGTTAGCAGGGAACAAAGGCAAAAAAAGCCTTTACCTAAGTCAATTGGACAGAATAACAAAACAAATTGTTTCAAGTATGGTCGTTTAGCGCACAATTTGCTATATAATAGCTAAGGCCAATTCTCTCCTCTCTAAATTCCTTCTGAGGAACCCGGTGAAGCACCACGGCACTGCCTGGCCCTCCGCTCCTCTGGAAAAAGCGGCAGCAGTTTGCAAGCAGTGGCTCTCCCACTGTTAGGTGAAAGGTGTGGATTTGAGTGGTCACCGTTCACAAGGGCTAGGATAATGTCCCATCCACTTCTTCAGCCGACATTTGAGATTCGCTTAGACCTGGCGAGGTCTGTCAATTTAACAGTTGCCCTTTTCATTAAAAGAGACATCTTCGGTCATGAAAAGAGTGTCTAATCAAGTACCGTATTGGAAGTACATTGTCAAAAATAATTGCTTTTTGTAATAGCTGAATATCAGCTAATAAAATAGGTGTTTTTAAAACAAATATCTTGACAGATGCAAACCGTACTGTCTCTGAAGAAGGTATTTGGAGATTGACCAGACAATAAGAATTTAATTGTTATATTTGTTAACCTTAATTTAGTCACAGAGCACGCGCTGGATGCCACTCCTTGAGTAAAGGAAAAAGTAAAGAAAAACAAAGTGATTTGACACCGTATTACGTCAGCCGAGTGCTGGGGAAGTTTTACCAAAGCCAAGCCAGGCCGCTGTGCTCTGTCTTTGTGCCTGTGTTCAGGCACGCTGAATCTGTCTTAATATTTGCTACTGGCACTGGTTCTCTTGGCCAGAAATTCATTGTCCCTGGGACAGTTGTTCATCCTCTGGCTGAAAGCTCATCTTTTGCCTTACGACTGGCATGTCTTACACAATAATAATAGATTTTACCACATATCCCCCCCCTCCACTTAACGTCGATGCATCCTTCTTAGCCCCATAACATGCTTGGTAGCAAGAGTATCTCATCTGTGCATACAAGAGAAAGTATGAACTGGGCTGCCAGTTGTCCTTGCAGGTGAGGCCCTATGGAGGGAAAATTAAGGCTTAATGAAATTTAAGGTACATCAGGAGATCTGGCCAAGCAGACAGTGTTTGTTTAAATAATAGTGCATACCTGGGATTACAGGACTTGTCTTATTGTGGGCGTATTGGTGAGACCAGACTTCTATATTTTCCAGCAGGCTTTGAGGAGCATTACAATAACAGTGGTGACAACCTCTATTTATTTTACCTGCTGCTCTGGGACAAGGAAAATCATGTGCATGTTTGACATGTTGGTAATGAATTTCTTTTGTACCAGGCAAATGCTGCAGAATGTCTCATGAAAACGTCCTAATTAAGAGGTGGATTTGAGTAGACGTACAATCTCTAAAATATCAGAAGTTCCACTCAATTTAATGTACATCCAGCAGCTCCCAAGAGAGTATTTCAAAATCACTAAGCTTCTGTTTAGCAAAATGGGGATGAGCGTAGGGGCTCTGAAGGACTGTAAATGAAAGATTACTTAACTCTGAGGGGATTGTCTGGCTTCTGAATGTTTTAAAGCAAGCTTCTTTCTTGGTAGCTTTTCTAAACGTGTAAAGTAGATGTTTATATTGCACAGAGCCTTCCACGGGTCCGTTCAAATAGTCAAACACCTTTTCAAGATCTGTCAGGAAGCGCCCTGTGAATCTGATCCATGTGTTACAGGTGTTGAGACTACACGAAAAGTGGTTGTCTGGTTAAAATGAAGATTTCAGTGTGTTTTCATTTGAACATTCATTTCTTTTTACACTCAGAATTCCCTGAAAAAGGAAGGTAAAAGTAAAAAGAGTATTCTCTTTTAGAGATGAGCTATTTAACAATTCATGTGCACTAAAAGCAATCAAATTACCTTAACTGTGTCACATGTGATGATTTAAAAAGAAAACAAAATTTCTATTTAAAATACAGTCCTTGAAATCATCAAATAGACAAGTTGGAGCCAACGGGAAGCTCCTTGCTGCGTACAGCCCTGCCTTGGGAATCAAATGTTCAGGGTCCTTTTCCTACAGCTTTGTGGATTTCACAGTATTTTGGAGAGATTCAGCGTTGGCAGATCTGTATATCTGCATAAAATGTCCCTGAATTCTATGGGACGTTGGTGACGGGCATGTCAAAATGAATCAGATTATAAAACTGTGGTTTAAAATGGGAAGATGCTACAGGCTGGTCCTTGACTGCCTGATCTCTGCCTGCTGCATGCTAAACAGCTTCTCTGAAGCCAGGAGTCTTGGCTCAGGGTTATTGTCAGATTTTGCTAGTTTTTCCCTTTGCCTCATAAAAATTCTTACATACCAACTATTCTCTGCTCAGGAGAGATGATCTTTTTTTTTATTATGTTCAGTACACACAGCCAGGCACAGATTTACTAGGAGAAAAGAACAGGATCTTTAGCCTCCCTCCTTTCCCCAGTAGCAACAGCCTTTTGGCAAGGACAAGCAAACTATCAGAGGATGGTTTCCTCTCATTAACTTGCAGGTTAAGGCTGGGAACTTGTTAGCTGACGCACTCCCTAACACACGACGGGGCCATGCAGCGCTCTCAGCTCCCCATCCATCAGGTCACAGCTCTGTCCACTGCGATGCTTTTTCCTTCGTTATAGAAAAGAAGCAATCACACAGTAGGTGTTTTGATTGTATCTAGGCCACCGCTATTTTTTTACCTCCTTTAGAAACCTTTCTTCTAACGCGATATATTTCTATGTCCTTAAAGATATCCTTTCTGGAAGCGTCGCTTCTTGAATTGCTTTTCAGTAACAGGTTTGATTTACAAATCTCATCTGAAGACGAACACACCCAACAAACCCTGCACAAAACAAAGCTGTGTGTCAGGGGCTCCTTTGTAACCGAAAAACCGTTCAAGCTGCAAGAGAGAGCAGTCTCCTGCCTCGCTGGTGGGGTGGGCAGCGCGGTGGAGCGACAGCTTTAGCAGAGCTCCCATTCGGTGGAAGACAAGCTGCAAGCTTTTTGCACCTTCTGTTAAACCTGCTGAGAGGGCACGCGAGCCTTTCTTCTTTAAAGCATGTTTGGGAAGAAGTGTTCGACATAACGGAGATTGTCTATGGAAAAGGTTTTTTAAGCAATTAAACTGCTTTTTCTACTTTTCAGTGAATCCTTTCCCGGAGCTTTTTCTAGACAAGTGTTGCTACGGATTGGGCTGTATTAGTGAGTGCTCCAGCAGGAACCGCTTTGACTGCTGTTTGGGCCAGAGGCACCCACAGCTCTGCTCCCATCCAGACCCTGAGCCTATCTCCTAAACAGTCTGTCCCTTTTTTAATCTGTTTAAGGACGTTAACTTCAACCTGCCTTGTAAAGGTGGTATGGAATTTAATTTACAAATATGAACTGGGTGTAATGTGAGATTATTCTGTTGCTTACTGTAGGAGAAGATGACAGGCTCTGAAAGGTAATTTGGCTGTATAAGTAGGCTTACAGTACCAGGTGGTCGCTTCCTTAATTTTCATGTTAAAGGGAGGGGAAGATTTCTGTTTTCCCCACCCTTCCTCCTTTCTGCTCTCTTCCCCTCACCTACTTGGATGATTTTCAGGTCCATGGGATGAAGGAATAGGGTTTTCATTTGCTTTCGGCAAACCTTTGGAACTGAATTCCCAATCCACTGCTGTACTGAATCTCTAGCCTTGGGAGAGCTGCAAAAACTTAAGACCTGCACCAATATACTCTGATGGGCCATCATTCCTGCCACAGCCAGTTAGTTCTTCTTTGGTGATGCTTCTCCTAATGCTGTTGACTTTACTGAATGCCAGGTACAATCTTTAACAACATATACTAATTCATAGCACCTTCTCAGTTCAAGGCCCTCTCAGTGCCGGTCCACATGCAGGACGAGTTCCTAATACCCGGTACTTGAGCCATGACTCTTCAGCCTGGCAATTTTTTAATTCTCCTCAACAGCTGTATCGTTGTTGTGACTTGTGGATGTGCTTGAACTTTAGTTTTAAAAGCTTTCGGTTTGATGTGAGCTGTTGTAGTAGTAAGTAATCTTTATCAATGGACTTCTGTTTCTTTTTCATTGCCTGATGAAAGAGACATTTGGGCTTACATTTTCTAGGTACTGAAGAAGAAACAGTTTTCTGCTGAAGCTCAGGGTTTCAAGCATTTCTGTGAGCATTGGTACACGTTAGCATTCTCATTTTGTATAGCACAAATAAGCTTGAAGTTAACTCTCTTAAATGAATGAATTAGGTATAAGACTGAGTGTGTTTTGTCCCCAAAGTTCAGGATTCCTGTGCTTTCCATCCTTTTAGCTTAGCTTTGAGCCTAGCTAAGTCAATGCTTAATACAGTATTCTTTTAATTCCAGTCTTACATGGAAGATCATCTGAAAAACAAGAATCGTCTGGAGAAAGAGTGGGAAGCTCTGTGTGCTTATCAGGCTGAACCCAATGCCACCACCGTTGCACAGCAGGAGGAAAATATCCAGAAGAATCGCTCACGGGCTGTAGTACCATGTATGTACACTTTAATTTGGATGATTGCATTTTACGTTCTCGATACTTTTCTCAATATCCTTTGCACAGTGGTTTGAAAGCTACAGATGACAGGCAAACAGAATACAGAGTAGCTTATAGGTGTTCTAGAAAACTGTAGCTACAACTGTGGGCTGGGTGCATGTCCTGTTGTCATAGCAGACACTTTATCTCCTTATAAGTTGCATATATGTTACAAAAATGCACAACTATGTCACATTGCACTGCTGCTGCAGCTGTGCTGTCTCATGAAATTCAATAGCCAGAGTGTTTTTCAATGCTGGAATATACTTTCTGTACAAGAGTGGCATCTGTAGCCATTCAACAGAAAGAAGTTTGGCTTGTGTTTAGACAAGTTGGTATCGTGTCCATCCAACAGTAATACCAGCAGTCTATAATCAGAGCTAGATGATCTGTTTATCAGATACTCAGCTGTACTGAATGAGCCCCTTTAGGCTTCAGTGGATAAGCTTGCAAACTGGCTTCTCTCTCTGCTAGGCTTAGGATAAAAAGAGAAAAAGAAAAAAAACCAAACCACCAGCCAGTGTTTATATTCCTAGAATCTGCTCTTTCCTGTAGGCAGCCACCTTTCTGAGCTTGAAATAAAAGCAACATATTTCTCCTATGCAAATATATGTATCTCATAGATTACATTGGTAATCTATGGCCACACATTTTATTAAGCAACCAATGAAACAAAACGGAAACTGAGAATATATGCACAGTCCACAGCAACAAAAATGTTGCTCAGTCAGTGTGCCCACAATCCAGCTGGGTAGCTTGGCAAACGTATATAGCTATTTTAATTTTTAAAGTGCCCTGAAAACATTAATTTTCCCTGTGAGAGCCTTGAGTAAGTATTCCTCCTTTAGAACTGGGGAAATGACAGGTAACACATTAAGTAAATGTCAGAGCCGGATTTAGAGTGAAGATTCTTTGGAAGTACATGATAATTTAACTGAGCCCATCAGTCCTTGCATATTTGCTTCAGCAGGGTTTGGCTCTCTTGTTTGTGTAGTGGCTCTTTCTGCAATACTTTGCTGCTTAGGAGAAGAGTACAGTAGTTTGGTGATATGAATTCTCCTGAGTAGATATGGTGCTGCTCAAAAGCCTTTTGGGCAACAGCAACAGTTTGCTGACTTCCATGTGTTTTGGGATCAGGTCTGTTGAAAAGTTCTGAAGAAGTAACCATGCAAGTTAAAGAAGTGCAAGACTTCTGTGCTCTTTTCCATCCTGAAAAAATAACATTTAACCAACATGATAAGAAGCGAAAATTGCTCCATGATAATGTGTATTGATCCAAATTGATCTTCCTGCTTAAAATGTTCTTTTCAATGTGGACTCATAGTCAGACCATCTTAAGCTGTTCCCAGTCTCTGCTCGTAAATTAAGCCAGATTGTGTCTGGTTGCTGCCTTGGAGACAGCATGGGAGCTACAGGTGTTGCCAGAAATTGATGCTGGTTATTCAGGTGATATAGGAAACAGGTCTGCATGATAGAATGAGCAATAAGATAGGGACCCTGAGTCTAGACCGTTCTAGCTCGGAATCCAGAAGTAACATAGTTGCGGCAGTGCTAAAGAGCAGAGATTTCTAGCTTGGGTGTCATGCCACACTAGAGAGCTGAACTGTTTTCAGAGCTAAGATAGTCTGTCTCTTTTCATCATATTGTACCACGTGGATGAATCAGTCTACGCTGATCAGCCTTCAGTTGACAAGTCTCTGCCCATTGCTTCTTCCATGGCATGTTGTTATGCCTGTTCTTCCCATCGCTGAGTCTAGACTGAATCAGTACTACCCGGGAAGGTACTTGGACATGGACAGGGTGGCTGCAATTTATTTGAAGCTTTAATTAGAAGTATTTTAGCACATTTAAAATCCCTTAGTGCTTTTACAAGAGTAAAATGCTATTTTTTGGCTTTGTTACAATGTGGAAACTACTATTATAGCTATTAGTGCACTGGGAACTTTCTTTTTTTGACTGAATTGCACAAAATTGCCTGCCCTCACTTTCTGAAGTTGCTGTGCATTGGTAAACAGCTGTCATGTTGTACCCTTAAAACTACTTTGATGATGGGTGGAAAGTGTGGCATAGAGTTTAAACAATATTAAATTTTGATAAGGTGATGGTTATTGTAGACTCTAAGATTAGACTGAGATGAGAAAGACCCTGGTTTGCCCACTTTTTTTTTTATTACGTTTGACATTAAAGCTATAGCAAAAAAATCACAATTTACTTCATAATAAATTAAGAAGCAAAGCTGATATGGTTTTGATATGCTACAAAGTTGTTACGCTACATTCAAAGTATTCTCAGAGTAATGCCTTGTTAGCATTTCCTTACCCCTTTCATATTTATAATCACCTTGACAAGGTAGAACAAGATGATGCCAATACGTGTGAAAGATTTCATCTTCGGAAGGCTTCAAAGAAGCTTTAATATCATGTTGTGTTTACTTTGCATTTTTCTTTCTTAACCAGTCTTAAAATAATATGATTTTTTTTTTACTGATTACATATCTGATGTAATTTCTAGAGTAACATTATCTTTAATCTCCCAATTTTTACCACAGCTTACTCTTAAACCTATCTTCTCTATTTACAAACAGCTTTTAAAATACTTAGTAGCAGAACACCTTGACACTGCACTTAATTAATTACTAGTTAAAAAAACTCTAACAATTGAAGTAACTTGGACCTTCTAGATTAACAAAACTGCATCCTTTTGTCCAACCAACAAGCAGATTGCTATAATTTAGGGCAATGGGATACTTTTCTTTCTGTATGAACACGAGCAGCTCAATTTGTTGATGTCCAAAAAAAAGCTTTCCACACTTTATTTTCTCTTCTTGCATCTCTGCAAAATAAAATGATCTCAATAGGGTCAATACTGTATGTTGTTATTTATGTATACCATAGATACATATAGCTATTTTAAACATTTGGCAAACAACTTTTCGCAGTGAACATCTGTCAAAAACATCTGTCAAAAACATCTCATACCGCAGCTGTGTCCATGGGTCATGGTATATATTGAGCAACCCGCTTATCTCAGTGCTTTGATTTTCCTCCAAAGGAAAGCAAAGCATTTGGGGGCAGAGTGTGCACCCAGCTCTGAGGCTTGTGTGCAGTCAGAGCACAGGCAGGGCATGTGCGCCGAGGACGGGAGCACCTGAGCAGAGGGTATTTGCGCTGGGTGTGTGCGTTATCCGTGTCAGTAATGCATGTACAAATAGCGCTCTGGAATAAATTAATTTCAGTTCAGATCTAACAGCTCCGTTTCGTGCAAATAACCTATGGGCAAAATAATGATAATCAACAAATTATGATTCCTCACAGTCTTCAAACTGCTCCACTTTTGCGCTTTGGTAGTTCTTCACTTTCTTACTTCAGTATAGTTCTGTATAGTGCTTTGTAGGGAAGAAGGAAGAGAATGATGATCTGGGCAGAATGTGCCAGGTTGATTGTTGTGAGATTCACTCTGTTCTGTGGTTCCTGGATTCAGACAACCCGAAGTCGCCCATACTCCTTGTGTCCAGCCTTTGTTTGTTGGTTCTGTTCCTTCAGAAGTATCTGACTAAAAGGAAACAGAAGACAAGAGGGAATTAGATAAGATGTGAGTCTTATTTTCCAAGCTTTCAATCCCGTAATAGGTCTTCATTAAGTCACAGGGCCACTGTCAGATAAATAGAAGACTGTGAGATGGCATACTACTGTAGTATTGGTGACTTTAAATAATCCAGATAGAACTGACATTTGGCACTCAACTCAGTTGTTTAAACACAGGAATCTAGTGCCATTTGAGAGAGACGCCTGAAGTATTCAAGGCACCCACGCAGAGCTGGTAGGTATAACACAGGCTCTATGGGAGACCCGTGCCCTCCTAGCTGCTAGCCTGAGTGTCCTTGGGGCACCTCAGATACCACTAGAAACCTACGCTGACAGACTGAATCAAGTTCTCTGGGCATGATTCTGTGCTATTGTAGATTAAGACACCTAAATTTAAGTGCCTCCATGTGGCTGCCTCCATGTGAACCGGGTGTCAAAAGCACCCGTTACAGCTAGTGAAAAGCTAGTCAGTGCAGTGGCATCAAGAGATCTGTGCAATGACCAAAAGTAAGTTGTTTATTTTCACTGAAATGTATAGCTATAGGATGCCCTCAGATACCCTGTGTGAGCTTCAGATGCTGGTCCCATAGGATACAAGTCGTTAGGTCTTGTGTCACATCCATTAACCTTGTGCAATGTCTCATCTACTCTGCAGTTTCTCAAATGGTATGGCATGTTCATGTTTAGCCAACTGAATCAAGCCCCATTAACTTAAGTTAATGTAACTGTACGTAGATATCTGTATGTAGGCACCAAAGCTTAGATTTCTGTCTATAAATTGAGGTTTTATATACTACAAACTCATGTGTCCTTGCTTTATATTTTATCCTTTATCCTCTACCCTTTATAGTTTATACTTTAGTTTGTATTTTATACTTTATATTTTATATGTATATAAAATACAACATTGTGTTATATTTCTCCTCAGCTACAGGTCAGTACTACCCTATGTTTAGGAAGCCTTTCTCTGCCACACATATCTATCTATACGTTTTGCTTTTCTTTCAGCTGTGGACTGGTTGGAGCGATAGCAAATGCAAAGTAGTTCAGCATTCAGCAGTAGCTATTGTAGGTATTTGAAATGATGACTAGTTGCAGCTTGGCCAGATTGCAGTAGCTAGTAACAGCATTTGTCTTTTCTCTCACTTCCTTATTACCGTCCCTCTCCTCTCCTATTTCTTCATTCATCTTTCTTTCTCACTTTTTACATTGATCTTATATATCTTCCTTTTCTGTCACCCCCTTCCTTCCTTTTATTTCCTGCTTCTGCTGCTTCTCTTTCCTTGCTTCAAACATAATCAATATGCAGTTTACAAAAAAAATCTTGTACATTGGGCATTTTGCCCATAGTTGCTTATTGTTAACATAACAAACTGGTGTCCATGGTATTCTTTTTTGTCTTTCTTCTTTTTCTGCCTGTTTCTTAAGAGCTATTATGCTAGTTCCTAGAAGCTTTGAGGTGATAACAGGCATAGACAAGCACAATCTGTTCATTGTCAATATGAACGCTTGATGCTGCAACTGAAGCACACATGGGTGCAAACTCTTGATATATGCAGAAAACACGTGTACAACCTTTTTTGCACACTTGGTTTTTTTCTGAGTGTAAATACAAAGTCTCACCACCTTTTCACTACCAAAGCCTTAACATGTCTCACCCTCTGATAAACCCTCCGAGACAGCAGGATAATGATATGGTACACTGAATCAGAGGGTCTGGATAAAACATTATGTTTTAAAAAAAAAGATCCTGAGGTTACTGATCTGACACTTGACTTTTACTGGAGAGTCACACTGACATCTGTTTGCTAAATACTGATGAATCACAGTCTGCTGTCTCTCCCTCATCCATTTGAAAACATTTCACACATTTTCTTTGGTGATTAGTTCAAACACTTTTGCTATCCAATGAATGGGGTTTATCCTGAGTGCCTACTTAGCTTAAGATACGTGAGAGACCACATTTAGTGCATGTAACCTGCATATTTCCTGCATAGCCAAAAGGTTTCAGAGTTGTAGTTCTTCAAGCACTCCGTGACAATGCTCATTGTAAAGCTTTCTATGGAAAATCTTGGGTAGCCCCAAGATCTCAGACATCACAGATTCATTTTTATGTTTTGGATTTTTTGTGCAGTGGTGCCAAAGTAAGGTGGAAGTGAATAATGTGCATGAATGTGTTCCCTTCCTCATCTTCTTCATCTTCCTATTGTGTTGAAACCTTACCAGAGGAAATAATTTTATGTGAATAGTAAATCATAGAATCATAGAATCGTTTAGGTTGGAAAAGACCTTTAAGATCAAGTCCAACCATTAACCTAATACTGCGAAGTCCACCACTACACCATGTCCCTAAGC